>NW_010235551.1:0-368 GCF_000690775.1 Eurypyga helias
TGCCATCGGTACTCACCCCACTGGGGCTGGCTCTGGCTGGGCTCCTCGGGAAGGAGCTCCTCATAGTCCTCCCCTCCATCCCCTCCGTAGTCATAGGTGGCATCCGGCTTTCCCGCGGGTGCTGGCAGCTCCTCATAGTCGGCACCTCCGTCGGCACCGTCGCCGTAGTGAGAGGGCTCTGGCAGCTCCTCGTAGTCTCCGCCGACATCCGGACTTTCGCTGTAGATGGGCTGGTCCTGGCTGGGGTCCTCACTCAGCTCCTCGCCCAGCTCTGCCGGCCTTGGCGGCAAAGCGGGTGGTACTGCCTCATCCTCCTGCCAGGGAGTGCAAATGTGACAGGAGGGTCACCTGCCCGGCCCCTACTGCTG
>NW_010235552.1:0-1508 GCF_000690775.1 Eurypyga helias
CATCTCTCCATTTCTCCTTTATGAAATATGCATGGAGAACAGATGTCGCCTTCTCCCGGAGCACCCCCACCCTCCTCCTCCCTCCCTCCCAGCCCACCACCTCCATCCACCCTCCAGGACCACATCCAACCTCCACCTCCCTCCTCTCCCGGGGGCTCCAACCTCCCGCACAGCCAATGGCATCCCCTCTCTTGACTTTAATATTTATGAGGGGGGGAGCAGCAGAGCGGCCAATGAGGCGGCCAGGGTCGGGCCGGCGTGCAATAGCGCGTGGGGCACATGCCGCCTTGGGGTGTCCATCTCAACGCGCGGTGACCCGCGCGTACTCCTGCCCGAGGAGTAGCATGCCTGGGCCCCAAGGCTGCTGGCGTTTCCCCTGACCCCCCAGGTCCATCCCACCGAGCGGGACGCCGTGCGCACCCAGGAAAAACTTTCTGCCTCTTCAATGGACAGATGAGCCAAGCGGTTCCTCGCTCCCTGGATTACTTTGAGCATCATCTTGCTGGAAAAGCTGGAGCCTGGGAATGGTCATCGGCTTGGGGGTAAGGTGGCAGTCCTGGGGATGGGTGAGCTCCTGGGTGTCGCGGCAAGGCTTGGTGCTGCTGAAATGGTAGTGTGGGGAGAGGGACGGTGAGATAAGCACGGGGAGGTAGCTCTCTGCACAAAGCCGCAGTGCTCTGGGGAAGGGGGCTTGACCTCAGTGCGGGGTTCCCGCAGGCACATCCTTCGCCCTGGGCTTGGTGGTGGCGTGGGGGATTTCCGACCGGGAAAAACAGGAACTTCCAGTCTGATGGCCTGAAAGTGGGTCCCAGACACACTTTGTGTGGCCAGGGGATCTTCCAAAATGGTTACATCATTGGTCTGGAGTGCAAGGAAAGGGCAAGCGAGGAGGGGGAAGCGTTGCTTGCCACTGGGGGTTCAGGCATTACTGGGGGTTTGCTGAAGGCAGGGCTGGAGCAAGTGTAGGTTTAGAAGAGGTTCTAGCAGTAGATGAAATTGGGAAGACGGTGGTTTACAGTTCATCTGAAGGAAAGAGAGAAAAAAGCCACTTAGAGCACAAGTCACCCACGGGAAGGAAAAGCTTTTTTGAGGAGTGGAATAACCCCGTGAAGGACCAGTGGGATAAGGAGTTTATTTGGGTCCAGTACTGAAACTTGTCTTCATGCGAATGGTCCGGCATCTCCTGCTGACATCCTTCTGCATCTGAGACCCTGTGCAGGACTCCTGCCTCCCGTGTTTGGTAACCTTAAAGTCGCTGGGACAGCAACAGCCGTGTGTCCCGCAGCCTGTGCCCTCTGCGGACAGGGCAGAGCAGGGAGCAGCTCCCGGGCTGTTCCTGGGCAAGGTCACCCGCCCCGTCTGCCCGAGGAGGAGGTTTCGCAGCCTCCCCTGCTCCAGGATGAAGTGACACTCGTGCCTCGCTACTGGTGAGGTGGTTGTCTCCTTCCCTGTCCTGTGCTGAAGCGATGGGGGCAGGAGGGAGCGGCTCCGTGGTTTCTTGCTGAGGT
>NW_010235552.1:1525-3572 GCF_000690775.1 Eurypyga helias
CAGTACAGTCGGATGAGGCAGCACCTGGGCTCGCAGGACAAGAGAGCAGGCCTGTTGTTTTCAGAGCAGCTGTGCCAGGAGAAGATCGGTGAAGCTAGTGCAAGAGTTCGGATGCAGTTCCCCCTCCACAGTTGCAGAGCTGCACACCTGAGTGGGATCCTGGACATCCACGCTCCAACTCCTCACCTGGGAGCTGGAAGTCCAGAGCTGGCGTGGCATGTGTCCAAGCCCAGAGCTGACCTTCCCTCCTTCTTCTGGCCCGGCTGCAGCCTCGCTGGAGCTTGTGCTCATGGCTGGGGCAGCAGCTCTGCTCCGTTGCAGGGACCCTCTGCAGCTGGAGGCAGTGCCATTGGGAGCAGGAGTGCGGTGGCACGGCCGGCACACGGCCGTGTAACGAGCCTTGAGCTGGCCACGAAGGGCTGCCGCAGCTCACCGGCCAGGTACAGGCTGCCTTTGGGGGTATTCACCCATGGACACGCTGCTCTGGAGGGTGGGAGTGCTCCCTCCACTGCCGAGCACCAGAAAGGAGGTCCCGGCTCTGCAGGAAGGGGTCAGGTGAGGAAAGGGAAAAGAAATTAAAGCGGGAGGGGAATGGCGAAGGTTAAACAAAGTGCAGGAGTCACGGCTCTCGTGGGTGGCTACGGCAGAGGTGGCTAATTCAGGAACTTGGGATATGTGCTCCTGCGTTGGTCATGGTTCGTGGTCCCTGGCTGGTTTGTCTCTGAATCTGCTCGCGGGGAGAGCCAGTGAAACACAAACCAAACTCAGCCGTGCTCTAAGGACAGTGCTGCGTATTGCAAGCTCAAAGCCTTGAGCAGCATCTCCATCCTGAAATCTGCATTTCCATCATCTCCAGGCTGAGGGCTTCACAAGAGTAACTTTTGGGTTAGGATTTGGGTGGTTTACTCATACTCTCACACACAGCTGAAAGGTTGTGTCTTACAGAAAAAGAAGCCCAGGTTACTTTATTTAGTGAATCAGAATATCACAGTGCAGAGGCGAGTGTGTGCGGACAGAGATGCCTGACTTAGGGGAGATTTATGAGCCGGGTGTAAATTATTGTGGATAAATGGCTGTGGGATTCTCTCAGAGGAGTTTTTGACTGGCAACATTTGCATGCATGTGCTGGGAAATGTGTCTGTGCGTCTAAGTGTAGGTGTGTGTGTACATGTGTGTGTAAGCATGCAAAGAAACAGCCACATACGTTTGGGGGGGGCTCAGAGGGGCTGCGCAGACATTTCTATACAAGGTTATGGGGTTTCTTGTGTTTCTTTCTTGGGCAGTGCTTCTGCAAGTGCACATCGAGGGCTCTGTCCCCTGCCAGTCTTTCAAAATGGGATGTGGACTGTTTCTTCCCAGTCATCGCCTGTCCATATTCGTTTAGTTTCCGTTTCTCAGTCATATGGCTCATTACGAGCTTGTCAGGCCCGAGAGAGGTAATGTGTTGTACATCCCTGCCTGGCTGGCTTCCCAACCAGGCTGCCGGCTCTTCCAGCAGCAGCATTTCCCCATCTGAAGTTTGTTCCCCTTCCCCTGCTCCACCCCAGCCCTTCCTCTGCCTGGGGCTGGGGGAAAGATGTGCCTGCCTTTCCCAGACCCGCTCCTGGGGTGCCAGAGGCATCTGTGCTGGCCTGGGGCCCCCATGCCGAAGCCATACAGGGAAGGCAGCGGGGGGGAGGAGAAGGGAGAGGAGAGGCAGCTTTCCCGGCCGTCAGCTCAGCATCCCGGAGGGAGCAGAGAGCCAGCGTCTATTTGGACACATCAAGCAAAGCAGCTGTGTTGGGTTCCATATGTCGGGGGTGCCAGGATCCATGACATACGGGCTCATTTAGTATACAATAAGCCCCCCTTCCTCTCGCCCCCGCAGTCTGTTTTTCCCCTTCGCTCATCCACCACCTGTCATCTCTCTGGAGAGCCAGGAGAAATGGCTTCCACCTTCTCCCGGAGCCACCCCACCAGCTCCCTCTCTGCTGCCTGTGACCCGGCGCCCCGTGTCCCCTGCTCCGGCTGGGGCCAGCGCCGCGGGGCCGGTGGAGCAATCAGCCGT
>NW_010235552.1:3714-5278 GCF_000690775.1 Eurypyga helias
CATGATCGCTGTGCACGCGCCTGCAGAGGAGAGAGATTGATTGATTGACTGACTGATTGATTGATTTTATATGCATCCTGCCATCTTTCTTATTTACTGTGAAAGCTGTTGCCCACCCAACGAGTTCTCCAGGGAAAAGGGAAAATTTTGAAATTCCCTTGTGGAGACTGTGTGATGAGGAGGAAGAGGAGGAGAATAACCAGGGGCTTGCTGTGATCTGGAGACCCTCTCATTAAAGTAGAGCAGTTCTGCTTCCACATCCTGCCCGGGTCGCTCTGTCCTCCTGACGTACCACATCTCTGAAGCACCCATCTCTGTCCACCCCTCCTCCGTAAAGATGATGCTCAATTCAGACCAGACGGAGATCGACCTGCCCCCCACACACTCCGAGTCTGAGTCTGTCTTCAGTGACTGCGGCGGTGGCCGCGCCGGCAGCACGGAGGACGCCGGTGGTGTTGGCTTGTGCGCTCAGTCCCGGATAGCCGAGCCGGGCGAGGCCGTGAAGAAAGACCTGCAGCATCTGAGTCGGGAGGAGCGTCGGCGCCGGCGCCGTGCCACAGCCAAATACCGGACAGCCCACGCCACGCGGGAGCGCATCCGCGTCGAAGCCTTCAACATGGCCTTCGCCGAGCTGCGGAAGCTGCTGCCCACACTGCCGCCAGACAAGAAGCTCTCCAAGATCGAGATCCTCCGCCTAGCCATCTGCTACATCTCCTACCTGAACCATGTGCTGGACGTCTGAGCCGCCCAGCCTGCGTCTGTCTGTCTGTCTGCCACATCTCCTACCTGAGCATGTGCTGGGCACCGGAGCCAAGCGCTCAAGTCCGTCTGTCCGTCTGCGACCTGAACCACATGTTGGGCATCCAAAATGCTGTGCCTGTGTTCGTCTGTCTGTCCAAAAGGACCAAGTCCCCAGCTGCCTGCTCTATCCCGTCTGAACTATTTCCCCACCACCAAGCCTGTGTCCATCCGTCTTTCTATCCTGCCTGAGTCAGGCTGGATGTCTGGTCTACCAGCCATCTGTCTGTCCCGCTGGATCTGCTGCCTGAAGCCTGTGCTGGCTGTGTACCCTCCCAGCTTCTGTCTGTCCTTCTGCTGTGCAGCCCACTGGTACTGGCAATGGGATCTTGAGCCCACATCCGTCAGTCTGTCCACCACGTCAGCTTCCTAACCCACAGCGGGAACCCAAATCTGTCTGGGCATCACCTCTTTCGTAAGAGCTGCAAAAAAACGGGCCCGTGAAACACCAAGGAGCCGCAGGGTCTTGTCCGTCTGTCTGCCTGTGCCTGCAGCCACCAGCTGCCCCACCAGCACAGCCAGTCTGGGCATTTCATCTGTTTGCTGCTGCTGTGCCCCAGCACCGTCAGGACCACCCTCTCCGCAGAGGGAGCAGAGCTCCCTGGGTGCAGAGCAGCTCCTCTGCCTTTGCCCTGCCTTGTCAGACCCCAAAAGGAAGCACACAGTGCGGTGCAGAGCTTACAGGCCCTGGCCACGCTTTCCACAGACAGCAGCGGCAGGTTCCCCTCCGATGGAGCGGAGGCGTGCTCGCTGTGCTGCCCGCGAG
>NW_010235552.1:5304-6958 GCF_000690775.1 Eurypyga helias
TGGAACAGCACCCCGGGTCTCTCCAAGCCGCTCGGTTGCACGTCTGGTCTCCCCAAACCTCAGCACTCCCCAGACCCGTGTATCACCCAGCTTTGCTCCTGACCCCCCTTTGCACTAGTGCACAACGAATGTGAAGCCCCCCAAGCCCGGGCCATTGCACCGACAGCCGTGACCAGCCTGTGGCACCAGACTGGCCCAGTGCAGCACTTCATCCCCCCACGCTCCTCCTGTCTCCCCACTTCGGTTCTCCTGGTGGAAAAGGCTTGAGTGGGACCACAAGTTGGGTCACAAGCGTGGCCCGTGCCCCAGCACAGGGGGCACACTGATGCTCAGGTCCCCCAGTGCCGTGACGCTCCTCTGCAGTGGGACTCATGAGCAAACAGGCTCCAACCCAGGGTGCTGCGGGCTCCCCAGTACACACCAGTACAGCACTGGTGCGGTGTGACCTTTCAGAGCACAGGTTCTGCTGGGGTAAACTGCACTTTACCTGCAGCTTGCAGGGCAGCGGGGTTGGAGGGGGGAGGAAGCAGGCACAGCCCCCTTGCCCAACTTCCAGCAGCCAGAGCTCTCCCCAGCCCCCCTCCTCAGCACGGAGCAGCACTTTGGGAGTAGGAGAGCGGGAAGGGAAAGTGGAGCTGAGCAGCCTCTTCTCCACCAAAGACACGCTGAGGCTGGGGGAAGCTCATTGCAAGTGAA
Source organism: Eurypyga helias (assembly GCF_000690775.1). NCBI lineage: Eukaryota > Metazoa > Chordata > Aves > Eurypygiformes > Eurypygidae > Eurypyga > Eurypyga helias. The sequence goes on from NW_010235552.1 coordinate 6,001, forward strand.
GTTGAGTGAATGTTTTGCCTTGTTTTATAGGTGTTTGTTTTAAGAGTTAATTTTGCACTGGCAGTGGCAAGAGCACAAGCAGAGCCCGAGGGGGGACACCAGGACCCTGCGGAAACCACTGGCTGTGCCTGAGCGATGCTCAGGGCCAGGAGCAGAGCCATGGCCCGGCCACAGGAATCCCACGAGGAAGCCCACGAGGAACCCACAAGGCTTGGGGCTGCTCCTCGTTGGGCCTCGCCTCGAGACAGGCAGCAGTCCGGCCCGCGGGGTAGGTGCTGGGGGAGATGGACTTCGGCGTGCCACGTTCGTGGTGAGGGGGTCAGTGCCACGTCCTGCAAACACCAGCAAAGCCCCAGAGGTGGAGCAGGGGATCCCAGCAGCTCCTCCCTGCTCTGCCCTCCAAGGTGTTGCCCACTGCGCGTGCTGGGGGTCCGAGCCCCACGAGCCCCAACTGGGCTTCCTGGGACCTCCCCGTTCCATCCCACCCCGTCTCTGCTGCCAGCTCCCAGCGATGCCTCGCTCCATACCTCATTTTCCCCCTCCCCGTAAAGCAGGGAGAACGATTGCTACCTCTGTCTCGCAAGGACTTGCCAGTAAACGTGGGATCCCCGAGGGCCGGAGCAGCGGACCCCACAGCCGGCAGAGCAGAACAGAGCAGGGCAGCCCACCCTTCCCCTCCACTCACCAGCCATGTCTCTGTGCCACGAGGATATTTATTGAATTAATTTATTGATAAATGTTATTATTTATTTGCTGTGTTGTGCACTTTTGGGAAAAGGAAAACTAGAAAACAAACAGAAAACAAAGGGATAATAATGGCCACGACAGAAAACCAACCAACCCCGTACACGGTGTGCCCCAGTGTGTGTTTGTCTTGGCTGTTCGGACTGTGCAAGGATTTATTATTTATGCGTTCACAAGGAAGTCAGGGAGGGGGAAATGAATTAAACCGCCAGCA
>NW_010235552.1:7139-7491 GCF_000690775.1 Eurypyga helias
GAGCAGGATGTGTCCTGTTGGCACTGTAAAAGCCCTACCAGCCCCGTCTGGGCTCGGACTTGCTGGGAGCCGGGGTGGGCGTCGTGTCCTGAGTTCTCTCCGGCTCTGCAGTTGGCGTTTGAGCCCAGCTTGGGTTTGCTGGGACACGCGGTCCCCAAACAGCCCGATCCCTCTGGTGACAGCAGAGGGATGAGGCCATCTGCTCCAGACGTCAGCATCTCCACACACACCCAATAAACCACCTTCCCTCTCCTGCATTCCCCTGGGAAATCAGTGTGGCCTCGGCTACGGAGTCACCCATTGCTTCACCGTCCACCTCTGCCTAGCAGTCCCCCTCCCCATGCCCCAGCCC
>NW_010235552.1:7621-7859 GCF_000690775.1 Eurypyga helias
CTGTTCGCCGACTCGCTCCAAATTTCTTCATATAATCAATTGGCCTCGGCTGCAGCTCGGCTCAGCGGAGATGTGTCAAAGGGGAAATAATAAACATGGGGGAGGGAGTGGGGGAAGCAAGCAGGGGGACTCTGCACAGGGCAGACGGAGCAATAGTGGGTGGTGGGCACAGGAAGGGACCTCTGCACTCACTCCCAAGGCCCCTTTTTATCCCAGTGCGGGCGTTTCTCCCTTGTGT
>NW_010235552.1:7972-8278 GCF_000690775.1 Eurypyga helias
GCTCCGGGAGCTGGTCATCAGGTCAGGGCAGTGTGAGCTCGGCAGCGCGCAGCTCCCAAACCTCTGCGGGTCCCGTTGTTGCCGGCTGCCAGCCCCAGCCCTGACATATGGTCCTCATTGTGCCTCGCACAATGGAAACACTTCATGCTAATTTAGATGCTGGTTCTGGCCTTGCTGTCATCCCTGACAGATTGGGTCCCTCGCCTGCTCTTTGTGCTTGCAGGCGGGCAGGGTAACGGGCAGCTCGGCTTCTCCCCTTCCTCCCTGAGCATTTTCCTAGATACTTCCCAAATCTTGCCCTATTCC
>NW_010235552.1:8344-8755 GCF_000690775.1 Eurypyga helias
ATGTCTACACAAGAAATGTTTCACAGTGGCTTTTCCTCTGAAAAATACCCATGGAGGATAGTCCTGAGGGTGCTGATAAACACACGTGCACGAAAGTGCTCGGCTGCTGCGAGCCAGCAGCGTTTCCCTGACCCTGCCCCGGGGACGACGAGGCAGGGATGGCCGCTGGCCCCCTTCCACATCCCTTCCTCTCCCCGGAAGAAGCAGCCGGGGCAGAACGCAACACCTCTGTTCGGGAAGGCGGAAGGATACCCCTCCTTGCAGCCTGCTGCCCTCGGGCCAGGCCTCCTGCGTGTCCCCTGGTCCCGGGGGATGTCACCGTGGGCAGCAGCTGTGTCCCCGCTCGCCTGCGCGAGGCGGCAGTGCCATCTGCTGGGTCCCCAGCACCGGGCCCCGCACGCTCACGCCAGA
>NW_010235552.1:8780-10508 GCF_000690775.1 Eurypyga helias
AGACCCCTGTCACCCCCCAGGCTGGGGACTCCCCGCCCTGCCAGCCGGGCCCCGAGCATCCCTGTCCCCTGCGAAGGGACCCACCGCAAAGCCTGCGGCAGCTCTCACAGACCAGGACCAGCGGAAGGGCTGAAGGCAAACGGCACCCACGTGCACGCGTGGGGCCTTCCCGAGAGCATCCTCCACCACCCATCGCTTCATGCTCGGTTTGGAGCACAAGGGTCCCCTGAGGCCACGATGCAGATCGGAGCCAGGCATCTGGGAGAGACAGGCCCTGTCCAAAAAGGGCCGACGGTCTCGCTAGATAAAGCACGTACCTGATCTCATCCGTGGAGTCACGGAGCGGAAGATAATGAGCCCTTGGACCCCAGCAGAGATAACGAACCCGCCTGGACAGAGACCAGAGACAGCAGCGTGGCAAGAGCCCAACACAAGGGCAGGCAGCAGGGCCAGTTTGGGACCCACGTGTGTGTCCCCCAGGCTTGTGTGTCTCGCGTGGTGCAGGGACAGGAGGGCCATGGCCAGCAGCCTGCCACCCCAGGGCTTGCAGACAAGTCCGGCCAACATCAGTGGGGATGGGTTAGATGCTGCTGATCCTGCCCGGTGCAGGGAGAGGCTGACCACCCTGCTTTCTGTAACTCCTAATCCGGAGCGATCTGCCCCGAGCCTCTAAGCCCGGCCTTGGGACTGATGGGTGTTGGACCTGTCTGGGGTCTGGTTGGTTGTGTCAGGAGGTGGGGCAGCCCTGGGCTGGTCCAGTGGGTATGAAGGGACATAACTGCCCACCCCGCTCCCCCTCCTACCCCCACCCCGCTCACAGGGACTTTGCAAGGGCCCTGGGTCTTCCCTGCTCTGCAGAAGGTCATTTCCAAGAAGGCGGCAAGGCAGAGCTGGTTCTGGGGACTCCCTGATCCTGAGGAGATGGATGGGAAGCACCCAGCACCCTGGTCACTCCAGGCGCTCCACACGGGACAGGGCTGAGCACCTTGCGCAGCTGGGCAGGCTCTCCTGTCCGAGAGCAGGGGGTGGAGGGGGGGGTTAGTCCCTGGAAATCACAAGGCTGAACAATGCGGCCCTCCCCAGATGGCAGGGAGGCTCCAGCAACCTCAGCTGGTCAGGAATGAGCTCTGAGGGCCTGTTAATCACTCCCAGAGCCAGAATGGGAGCGAGAGGACAGCCCAGGGCAGCTGGCTGCAGGGGGGAAGGGGGAGCAGGGGGGCCCATACCCAGCAGCGATCCTGAGACGCTGCTGGATCACAAGGACCCGAACTTGGCCACCGCTCCCGCGTCCCCAGAGTTACACCTTAAGGCTCCTGCAGTGACTCGCGCAGCCCATTGGGCCATGTGAAAGGGGGGAGCACTGACCACCAGCTCTGTGCCAGCAGCCAAGGGACCAGCACAGGCTGGGACACACCTCCCCCAAGTCCCCATGGCTGGTGCAGGATGCATCATCGCATCGCCTTGCCATTTTGTAGGTGGAGGCAGAGGGACCTGGAGCAGCCTTGAGGCACAAGACCACAAGAGCCAAGATCCTTGACAATAAAAGGAGGCACAAGCTGGCCAGACTCGGGGAGAGGGGGTGTCTGGTTCTCCTCCACCGTGCCCAGAGCTCTGTCCAGCTTCCAGCTCTGGCTGCCCTTTCCCTCCCTTCTCCCAGGCTCAGCAGCTCTCACCGAGCTCAGCCCGAACCACGCATTGCTGGATGCTCCAGAGAAGATGCTGCCAGGC
>NW_010235553.1:0-7500 GCF_000690775.1 Eurypyga helias
TAACATGAAGGTCTGTTACCTCTAGAACTGTGACTTGATACTCCTATTATTAACACCTGAAAATACTGAGGTTTGTCTTTCTTTTCAGTGGAAATACTATTAGACCATAAATGTACAAGGTGTAATTATATCTATCTTGCTTCTTTATTCATGTCTGAACATGACTTACTAGGAAAAGAACTCTAGAGACTCAAAATACTTATATTAAATGCCCTAGTGAAAGAGTTTTCCCGTTTTTCTAAGGTTTAGACCGGGAAGTGGCTGCCATTTGCAGGCTAGCAGTACAGTAAAAGCACATCATTGTACACAACATTTTATTTGGACAGCTGTATAAAAATGGCAACACACTGTGAAATCCATTAACAGCAAAACATGTTAAATTCAGCAAAATGCATCTCATGTGGAACACTGAATAAGAAATTACGGTCTGAGTTTTACTAGTTGGTTATCAGAGTCTGTCTTGAATGAAGAAAATTGAATTTTTTCCACACGTCTGCCTGTAATAGCAGTGAATGCTGTACAGTGGGGTTTGAAACTTGCGCGCACCTGTAAATTCTTCCCTCACAGGCTTTTCTGCAGGGGTTTGGCAAATCTAACGTTCGTGTCCAGGAGGAGCCTAAGGGGCAGTTTTCACTCCCGCCAGTCGCGCTTACTGGCACGTCAGGTCCCGCTGGCACTCAGTGGCATTACTCGATTCAGCAGCGTTGGTGAGGGTAAGGTTTAGGGGGTGCAGGAGTCGGAGCTCAGACTGGGAATGGATGGATCCTTCCCCCCATCTCTCTGCCAGTGCCGGGAATGGCTGCAGTCTTGACAACCAAGAGCAGGTCCTTTGGCTCAGCTGGGATTTCCAGGAGTGGATTTTGCGGTGCGTGTACTAAGACCGCTCAGGGTTAATCATATAGCATTTAAAAATTCAACAGACCTCTTGCGAAGTACTTTGCATTTCCATTGTTGGTAGTGTTTGACTATGGGATGTTGCTCATCGAGATAGGAGGCCATTAAGTATTCTGGTAGAGAAAGAAAAAATGAGTTTACTCTTGCCTGGCAGAAAATGAAACAGCCATGTTAACTTTAGCTCTAATCATGAGATTAAAAGTCTAATGGGGAATAATATCGTTTTCAGTCTTCAAAGCCAGCATCAATGACCTTTAGAGAGTTCTAACTTCTAACAGCCTCATGATTTCTCTTCTAGAAGATGCAAAACCCAGTCTTTTCCCTGACAAGGAAATGAAAAGTGGATGGATAAAAACAAGCTCAAGTACCGATATGCTGGAGCAGACTAAATGACTTCTAGTCATAGTCAGTACAGCTCGTGAGAGGTTGTTCCTAGGCTTTATTGTCCGAGCCCCTGGCTGCTCTGAAGGGAGAAAATAAACCCACGGAAGAGCCACAGGGCCGGAGGAGAGCGTGGGGACAGCGCAGCCCTGCTCCTCCACCCAGCTGGCCCGCAGCGGCAGCGGCTCTTGGCAGCGGGGCTGAGTGCACACGCCGCTCACCCTGAGCAGGTTTGCTGTCGGTCGGGCTTGTTTCCTGTGTAAGAGCGCTGGAATTTCTTGTTTCAGTTCCTGTTTGCCGCGTTTGCGAGCCCAGGCTGTTGCTCTTTTGCCAAGCTGGCAGCGCGCGGGGGTGACTTCCTGCGCAGGGGATGTAAAAGCGATTCTCTGATTCTTCCTCTGCAGCCATTGGGAGATAAAAGCCAGGACATCGGGGACTGCAAAGAGGGAGCCAAATTATATTTATAATATTAAAGTGAGTGCATTTGTGGTTTTGCCATTCTCCAGGGTTTTTCATAAGTAGAAAAACATGAATTAGCATTTTCCATTTCCATATATTGACTGGAAAAATAGCCTGCTCTCAATTAAGACCTATAGCTTTTGGGATGTATGCAACAATTTTATAAAATATTTACAGCAAAATTTGCATTTTACATGGTATTACAGTTTTTCTTGTCTTTAGTAGAAAGGACGTAGGCCTAAGAGAAGAAATAAGAAATCCATCCAGCGTACCAAAAGGGAAATAAATCTGAAATCGGATTGTTAGTATTCGCAACGAGGACTGTCCAGCACTGGCCGTTACCTTCGGTAATTATCGAAGGTCACTTTCCCCACCAGCTATTTCTTCCAGCCGCTCTGAGGACGGTGCTCCCTATGCAGACTACCGCTATCCCTTTAAAACTGCCTTTGGAAGCGATTGGAGCTTTGTGCTAGACAGATAAGTAGAACATTTTTTACCAAATGTAAATGCGCGCTGTAAAGAACATAGCTATTTCCTGGATAATTTGCAGTTGTATATTTTATGTTAATTTCACCGAAAATATTGCACCCCTGCCAGGTTTAGTAGAGGCTCAGTGTGATATGAATAATTTCTAGCGAATCATTTTTTTTTCTTCATTTAAGATTTGGCACCTTTTTAAGATTTTAATAATAGCAACAAGAAGGAAGATTTAGAACAAGTGAAACATTAGAGCCAAAGAAATTCACATTGAGAGCTAATGTAAAATAGCAAGAATAATTACATGGAAAACAGTTTCCACAGATGTTTTTCCTTGTAATGTAATAACTATTTACTAAACTGTTTATTTTAGGCCCTTGGTTTACAATAAAATATTTATACATACTCTGCTGCAATAAAATAATATTGACAAAATACTATGGAGGTTTTTAAAAGACAACTAGTATTTCCCCGTCTGGAAGGCGAACACAAGAGAAGCAGCACCAGCCCTTGCCACACGCGCTGAGAGGAGATGGGGGTTGTCAGCAGCATCCCCTTCAGGTTTGTCAGCGTTCGACTTGGCTAGCAGGGAGGCTCCAGACCTGGGGCAAATCAGAGGGTAACTTCCTGAAGAACGTGAAAGCTAACACTATAAAGACTGTGGAAACGTGCTTTCCCACTTCATTTCAGTAAGGAAAAGTTACTCCATTCCTGATAGTTTATACAATAAAGTTCGATCTTGTCGAAGTAAAATGTGCCTGCTTTAGGAGCAGGTTTAAAATTCAAGATTTTAAGGAAGATTGAGGATTCTGGAATTAAAATTCTTCCTTAAAATCTTGAATTTTAAACCTGCTCCTAAAGCAGGATTCCAGAATCCTCAATCTTCTTCAAAACTGGTGTGGTACGGTGCCTTCTCTGAAGTTCTGCCCTGTGGCACGTTCAGAGCTCTTGCTTTATCCTGGCCGAGCCACATCTGTTGTACACCTAATTCATGAAGTGACTCGCGCCCATAGAGCGTGTACGCTGTGTTACACGGGGGATAGCTGCCTCTGTGCAGACCCAGCAGTGACCTAGGGTACGGTGATAGTAAGTTCAGCAGTCCTGAAAGAGCTACAGATTCTATTTTCCACATATAATCCTAAAGCATCTGTTCTTCTATTCATGCATACATAGAAGAAACTTCATTTTCAGGTGTCTGTGGCCTTTTACAGTCTTGAACACACGGTAGTATGCCATAAAGAACTTCGGTTCCTCTGCCTGCCAGTTTCGTAATGAAGGATTTCTTTTTCCTTCAGAAGTTTTTGTACATCTTTTGCTTAACACCCGACTGCTGGCACACAGCAACTTTCAAAAGGGTCCCCAGGACAAAAGAGAAGATACCTGTAATTTAATGGAGACAGGCCTCGCTGTCTGTTTGCATTTGAGCACCACCAACACGTGAGAGGAACCTGAAGCGTAAAGTCTGAGTAAAGACTGCATGGCTGGATCTGAGCACCCAATGTTTGGGAAGCAGGAAGGTTTCAATATCTAGATCTGAATCCATATTTAGCAGTTCAGGCTCTACTTTCAAGTAGACAATTCCCTTGAGTTTCCATGCTAGCAAGTTGTGAGCTTTATCATCACAAAAGAAGCAGGGTAGCTGCCTTGTGAAATGATTTGAAAAATGAATTTAAAATATACCCATGAACCTCTTTTCTTGGTGAAACTAATAACGCTTACCTGTTAAAAATCAGTGGTGTGATTGACTACGCAGATTTTTGTCATGCTGAGCTATAACATGCACAAAAAAAGAACAGGGCAGAGGAGAAAACAGCAAGCATGAGAACTAAAACTGAACAAAAGAGGGAGCTAAGAAATCTAAAATGTTCAGTTTTAAGGCACAATAATCATGGTTACCAGATGCCTTTTGTTGTAAACAGTCTTTTTTCCATGGTTGACTCTTCGGTGGAGGCCAACGCGTGCACGAGGTTTGTGAGCCTTGTACCATGCCATGCGGCACCACCACGTCCCTTTCTCATGGTGTGCCCTTCTGGAACCTAGTCACAACGGCCTTTTGATAATTAAAAGTTGGCTTTCCCTATGAAAGTCTGGATAATTTAATATCAAACTTAAAATAAGAAAAGTATATGGTATAATATGTGCAATATTTTCAGTAAATTAAGCCGAAGTTGGGTTCCAGGCTTTTAGCCCTTTGCTACCTTCCTGCCTGTGAAATGCTGATCCGTTGTGGAGTGTTGCCAGGTTGTCCAGTTATTCTAGTTCAGCTCCCTTTGAGTCATCGGTGGGGTCCAGCGCTAGCGTTCAGGAAAACAAAGGAATTTGTGCTTGGAAGTCAGCACTGCTCTGCACACACCATTTTTTGTTGTTGTTGTTTTCCAAGGACTGTGTTGTTGTGTAAGCTAATGATTTTGGTTTTAAGTTATATTCTCAGGGGCATGGACATCCAGAATAATCGAGGATGTACGTTTAATACTGATCCTGTGCAATGTTAGGTCTGTGGTGGAAAAATTGGACCAATGGCAGGACTTGAGCCTTGGATTAACCCCTGCTTGGAAGAACTGTTGATTTCCTGGTGCTGAATATATTTGTAAATTGATATATGCTATCTATGTGTAAATTATTTCAAATCAAAGTAAATTAGCCAGTTCCCTTCCCTTGTGCCTTTTAAAAGGCCACTTAGTGTTTATCATAGTAGAAGCCATTACCCCCATTAGTAATTTTGAAAATTAAGTACATCTGCCCTGGCTCTGCCCTTCCTTGGCTGAGCTCAGCTCACATGTCTGGCCTTCCCTGCTTCCCTCGGCTCCCGTCCTGGCAGTGGGTGGGGGTCTTCCCTCCCAGGAAAGCTCAGCTTGCTGTCTCCAGCCCAAATTGTCCATCTCTCACCAAAGTGAGAGTCCTGCATGGGTATGTAAAGCAGAAATCTGGGATGTAATATCTACTGTGTGGGTCTGAGAGGAAAGGAGGGTGTACTTTGCAATTTAGAATTGGGTTTTTTTGGCTGTGGAGAGGAGTTTAAAATTTTCCCACTTAATTTGAGCAATGTTACCGGTACTTCTTCATGGTAAAACAGTGTATTAAGAGACGTGGATAAAGGATCTGCGCAAGAAAGCACAGGCAGAGGAAGACTATGGAAGGAGTTCCTTTTCCTCTTTTGAAGAGCCATGTGGTATGCGTTACAATGCAAGCCTTTTCAAACATTCTCCGAAAACATTCACCTAGTATCCCCAGCATACTGCTGCGTGTAATGAAACAACTGGCAGAGCGCATTATTTTAATAACGTATTGGCTGTTAACGTCTCTTGTACTGGATCAGGGAAGGAGTTCAGAGGAACAGAGATTGCTGAAGAACCTGTCTCCAATTTTCCCTTGGAACTGCACTTCTAGGGTTTTTAAAGGTTTATGTATTTAACAGTGCAAATCTTCATTTTAGCTTTTCATTTGCTGCTCGGGATTTTTATTAATTTTGCAGTGTTCATTTAAGTTGATCCAGCCCTTTATATCATTTCCAGCTTGAAATATTAGTTCAGAGATAAGCTTTGTTATTAAATGCTTAATCTCGAACACTTGTCTTATTTGTTAAGAATTATCTCTGAGAAGTAGGCAAAGAGAAGTTGACTGCTGTGGTTTTAAAGCAGCTGAAACCGGAGTAGCCCAAGCACTAGTTTACTAAGGTTGGCATCCCTTCAGCTCGCCATCGCAGCAGCTGGACTTCATTAAGTGCTGGTGTTAATTACTGGGAGAGCGTTGGTTCAGTATGCATGCAGCAACACTTGGGGTGACACACAAAACAGGAAAAGGGTCACCTTGAAATAGAAGCTTTAAAAAAAAACCCAAACGTGCAGGGCTGCCATTAATTTTGTAAGTGCATTTAGTTCAGACTTACACTGCGAACAGTGGAACAAGCACTACCGTGCGGTCGTAAGGAACGTCTTAATTGCGTCTGCCATTGACGAGGCTAGGAAGGAATGTCGGCGCAGTGCCGGGCTAACTTGCCCTGTGATAAAGGAAGATGTTCATATCGTATTTTCAATGTGTGTGGCGTGGAAGAGAGAGGGAAAATTCTTCCTGTATTCTCCAGAGTTTTCAAGCCATATACAGTATGGTTTGAGGAGGCATTATTAATAATTTCTCATACTGTAAATAGTATTCTATGGAGAAAACCTGTTAAGAGCTCGTATCTAAGGAATGTTTAGGGGATGAATGTCATGGAGAATAACGTAAAGCATGTGGCAGCATTAAACAGGTATTGCTTGGAAATGTTGTGTCCTAGAGCTGAAGACATTCAGACAAAGTGGGCCAAGTCCAGCCCGGGTGTAAGCAGCTCGTGGTGCTCCCAGCCCATATCCCACCACCTGCTTAAGCGAAAGCTGGTTTTTGTCCTTGCCTTTTGCCCGGCAATTGTCTGGATGCAGGAGCCGGGGGCCTGGGCTGGAAGGGGTGCATGTGAGGATGTTGGAGGAGAATTAGGTTATTACATTTCCTCCTTAATTCTTCATCAGGGCTGCCGCCTGTATTTTCTACGGAAAAATCAATGCATTCTGATTCTGTAATTTCCCATGGTGCCTCGCCGGGCGCGCGGCGTGCCGTGGGAGGTGACATATCCGGTCATGGCAGCTTGAACTCTTTTTTCCAGTGAAAGAATTCATTGGAATTTCACAACCTTTGCATGCTTTTGTGAAAACACTCATTTGTGTTTGCGCCAACCTGCTAATGGCGGATGCCGGGGCTTGCGAATCCCACCTACATTCGGTGCTCGTTATGGCATGGAATGTGCCGTTAATAATGCATCTGTGAAACTCAGCTGCGAGGGAGCCAAGTAATTATCCCACCGTAGCGTTCCCTGCTTCAGTGTCATCACAACTGGGGCTTCATTAAAAGTCCTAACAGTAGAGATGTTGTGTGGTGCAGCCTGTATATATATTTTTTCATTTAAATTATCAGCAATGCCATGGCTCAGAGGTAATTTGACTTTTTGAAACCGTGGAGCCCCTGTGAATTTCCTTCCTCCTCTCCCTCTCGCTGCCGCACCAGCTGATCAGCCCCAGAAGAACAAAAGGTTTATCTGAAGCTATGAAGCATATATTCACCAGCTTCTGGCGTCTAGATAAAAAAAAAAAAAAAGAAAATCAAAGTACTCCATTGAACATGTTAATACTGAGCAAAATGCACACAGCCAGACACTAAACCTTTACAGGGATTTAGGCATTTGAAAAGTGATACTCTGATCAGGTCCTGAGTTACTTTCCTCAGCATAAAGTAAAGCAGAATCGTAAAATAATATAGGTT
>NW_010235553.1:12500-17129 GCF_000690775.1 Eurypyga helias
GTTTGAACAAATTACAGTAAGACTCTCAGGGGCTCTTTCAGGGAGTAGATGAGGAAAAGCACTTAAATATCATTCCATCAAACTAAATTTTTAACTACAATTTTTTACAGATAAAATGTGTTGGGAGGATTCAAAGAAGATTAGAGCTCACCTAAGAAACAGTATTCAAATTTGAACAGCTAATGGAAGCCTGCAAAAACTGTTAATGTCTATATCTTTCCTCTAAGGGACTTAGATTTCAGTATTCTTATAAAAACACATTGAGCTGATTTCATTTCTGTGTCTCCACAGACTTCATTCTTGTAATTTCAGTAAGTGTTATAAATGTCATTTTAAGTATTATAATGCTAATCCCTACTGACAATAAGGTTCTAAAGCTCAGCTTCCATTACTAAGGTAATGTTTACCTCGGATAGCATATAATTGTTTGCTTTTTTCACAGTAAATTCTCTGTTCCCAACTGCTTAATCAGCCATGGAAAAGAGAGAAGACTTTCGTACTGTTTAATGTTCTTGTGATTACATTAGAGTACCATGTAAACCCACATCAGTGGATCTTGGGAAACACAATTTTTTTTTGTTTGTCCACAATTCTGAAGGCAAAGTATTTTGAGCAGTGGTCCTTGCAATAACATGAATCATTTATTAATATAAATATCACGGATGTGGTATGAATCTTCTCTGCTCCTGAACTCTCAGGACATTTCTTCATTGCCTGAGTAGGAATCAGCAAGGACTTCTTAGCGCCTTGCTGTAGTTCAAATAATGCACCATATTCCAGTCACAGGCAGCGTATTCCCTGCTCTCGACAACAGGAGACCAGCGTATGCTTTTTGTATGAGCTTTCTGCTGCATCACATCAACCTAAACAATATTTTATTATGCTTTATGAAAGTTAAAAACTTCTATTCCCTCTAACTCTCTGCAGAGGACACAGATTACTGTTGGCTCAAGGATAAAATTTGACCGTCCTGTCTTTTCTACCAGAAACCAAATGCACTCATGAATTAAGTTGTGAAGGAGACTGGCTTTGTTGAGTGGCAGCAAAGAGTGTTCAGTAGCATGCCCGTTCATAGCCTTGCTTAGGCAGCAGGGGCAGGTATATAGGAGCCAGTGGCAGAGCAGGAGCCCACGGTGCTCGGTGCTGGAGGGCCGTGCAGGGATGCTCCTCAGCACGGGGCTGCGGGTGGGCATCCTCTAGGCTAAGCAATTGCCTTTCCCACCTTAAATATAAACATGGATGAGGAATTACAGCTGCCCATGGTTTTGTAACTCCATGCACTTACGAATTGCATGGGGCTGGAGGGTGTGTTGTGCGCTGGGCTGGTGGGAGGCTGAGGAGGAGGAAAAGGTGCCATGTGCAGGCTGGCCCAGGGTATCCATCCTGCCAGCAGGCAGGCAAGAGGATACGTCTTCTGTGTATTTTTTAGAAACAGATTAATATTTTAATGATAGATGGTTTGTTTTGATGAGTTTTGAAATGAAGCGCCAGTCTTGGCTCTTTGAAGGGAAGCAATTGACCCTAAAGATTCTGCTTTTTTGTCAACAAAAGGGCTGTGGTTTTATTTTTCTTCACATGATCTCTATAAGGGGTCATTTTAAGGATGCAGGAAGCGCACTTACAGAAGACAGGAGCAGGGTTTTTTCTCCAGTAAAATATTCAGCCAGCGCTCTTTGTCTCTCCCTCAGAACATTGCAGGATCCAGGAGCATTAAGTGAGCCACAGATGCCAAACCAGGGGGAAAAAAAAAAGAAACAAACTATATTTTCTGCTCATCTGTGGAGTGAGGATAACACAGGCCCAGAAGCGCACATTGTGAAGCAATTTCAGTTGTAGCTGAGTGCCTGTTTTCCCCTGGAGCACAGACTGTAAAAACCTTAAAAACCCTGGTTTCTATTTCCTTAATATTCTAGTTTTGAAGATGATATTGTGATGAGGAAAGGAAGAGGAATGTTCTTTTTAACGCTCTGCTCCCTGTTTATAATTAGGAGATTTGGGCAGCTTGAAGTAGGAGAAGTATGCACTAGCTTTTCCTACCTATTTGTAATGCGTAGATAAATATTTCATTTAGAGAGAACAAGATGTGAACCCAATAGCTTATATTTTAATCTGTTACACCCAATGTAAATGTGGAGTAACTCCAGCATTCAGAAGTTGGCATTGTTAGTCTGGGTTTCTCTCTCTGTAATTGAGATGGGAATCTGGCCCTCTCTACAACAGACTGCAAAGAGCTTTTTACCTTTAAATCTATCACATTTAAATTACATGGGGCCACAACGTGTCACCTACATCCTTGACTATTTTAATACAAAAATATAGTTTAAATCTCCCTGGATTTGCTGATCACCCTGGGATTTCTAAAGATACTGTAAGGCTCTAAGAGATAATGAATAGCAACAAAGAAAAAGGTCTATATTCAGTTTTTCTGTATTAGAATAAATAATTTGGTTGTGATATAGTTTGAGGCTTAGCACGGCGTGTTACTGGCATCCACGCCTTTGGGTGCATGCAGCCCGTTCACCTGTGCCAGGAGGGCATCGCCCCCAGCACCACCGCAGGCTTGCGGGAAGCGCTTCCTTTGGGTCCCAGTTATCGCCTGTGGCCAGAGTAATGCTGTTCCATGTATTTTATTTGTATTTTTTTAATTGCACCTAGATTGCTTGTGCTCTTTACTAAAGCAGAAGGAAGGCTAGCAACAAACAGTGGTAAAGACAAATTAGAGATATTTGGCTCTCTTAGTGGGTCATCTCCCGGGTGAGTTAAGCAAGGGCAGGGTACAGAGGCTCCATCTGTGGAGGCCAGCGCTTCCTCTCCTCCATCTGCTGGGTGGACACCGGCCTCGGCTCGCTGCACAACAGACGAAACGCGTACAAGCAGATTTTTCCAGAGCAACCAAAATGAATTTGACTAACCAACAAATGGTTCGCTCGGCTAATGGGGAGGGGGCAGCCTGCAGACCTATGGGCTGGGTGACCGTGGATAATTCATGCAACAACCCAGTGCCTTGCTTAACTCGGCTGTAAAATTGAGTAAAAATAGCACATCGGTTACAATGAGGTGTCGCATCTTGGCTAGTAATGTTCGTTGGGCAGAACAGACCGACCCTCCTGCAGAATGGATGTGAGCAGAAACACTGCTGCAGCACTGCAAGCCTCTCGGCTGACAATACAGGGTGGTTTTTTAAGCTATTATCCAAAGTAATAATCACTTTTTTAAAAAAAAATCTATTTAAAAATCTATTTCTTTTTCCCAAGAATATAGCTCAATATTTACTATTGTCAGAGGGGGTAAAATCCTGGTCCTATCGAAGTCCACTGGAAGAGCTTAGTGTAGCTACGGAGACAGTATCTAAAGTTTTTCTTTTCCATAGAAGATCTTTGTGTTCACAGAAGTAAATACCTTGCCATACCTGCTTCGGACTTGCCAGGAACCTCCATGTGCGATGCAGCGGGCAAAGATGGGTCTGCGTATGTTTGCAGTTTTTTAAAAAAAAGCAGTGGTGCAGAGAAATCTGGGAGGAGGGAGGACAAGCTCATCACTTTCCTAATCGCTGTCATTAAAATTTCTCTTGAGAATAAACATTTGCTGAACTCCAGTAACGATGGTATGAAAAGAAATGGGAAAAAGTGGGAAACGGGGAGGAAAGTTTGCTGAACAAGTGGCTTATTTACTGAGGAGAAATCACAGCACTGTTTCACTGTTTTCACCTTTTACTCTGGAGTTTGTGCAGAAAAGTTAACTTGGCAGCTAAACACTAGTTTGGCGTCCCTTTAGAATTATTTTACAAAGCAAGAAATGCTTGGGCTGCGAAGGTAGTAAAAAAGGAAACTAATGTTTGTCGTAGACATTTTTTTTTTCTTTTAAGTGTTAAAAGCAAGTAAACCCCTAGTGATCTTAAACAATTTGCGTAAGTACACTTAGCACATGCACTTCCCTGGGAGTGCTGATTGGGTACCAGTGTGTTAGTCCCTTTAAAAAGAGGAAAAGTAAGATAATGAGAGGCGGGAACGCTACCTTCATGATAATTTCCTGGTCTTCTGCTTCCCTCGGAGGTCTGGTGTGTGGGAGCGCTGACCACCTCGACACTTGTGCGGATAATAGAGTCACTTAGGAAATGAGAGACGGCAAACGGCAGTTTGAGGTGGGAGGGATGGCTCCAGCAGTAAATGGCACGCATTAGGACAGCCTAATTGCTTAAACGCAGCCTATTAGTAAGTTTAGCTGAAGATGTTAAAAGAATCCTTGCAGCCTCTCCGCTGGCAGGTTTGGAAGGGAGTTCAGTTATGAGACTATTAAAATGTTATTTTGATAATTAAGCCCACAGCTGTTGCGAGGGCGTTGGGGGCAGGAGCTGGCGAAGCAGCCGGCTGCACAGCGCACCGTCGGCGCGGGAGGCGGCTGGAGGAGAGGAGGAGAGACGAGCCCCCGGGAGCTCGCGGCGCGTGGGAGAGCTGGGAGAGCCACTGCCGTGGCGTGGCAGGCCCGGCTTCCCCGCGGGAAGGTGTGAAGCCAGGGGCAGCTGCTCCCCGGCTCTGCCCGGCTGGGTCTCTGGTCCCTGCAGCATGGGCCGCTGTGGGTGGCAGGGGGAGAACAGCTCGGCCGGGACGCGTGGAGTGGTTTGGCGTTTCC
>NW_010235553.1:17157-47249 GCF_000690775.1 Eurypyga helias
AGCGCCTGGCCGGGGAGCGGAGCTGGGGTAGCCTGCTTGGGGGCAGCAGCACCCGAGTTACACCCCAGCCCCCTGCAAGGTGTGTCCTGGGACCAAGGTGCTGGGGCACGACTGCAGCAATAATATTTAGTGCGCGAGGATGCGGAGTGTTGCCTTGTCCCGTGATCGATTCTGATCCTTCACAGATGCTTAACTGGATTAGTTCTTTTGGCATTAACAAAGCTACGATCCCGAGTACTTCCGAGTAAATATATATTCAAACTTTCCTGCTAAAATGAGTGGCAAAACTTCTGCTGTTGTTGGAAGTGGTGTCAGGCCATGGTTGTGTTCAGACCGCAGATACCTCGATCAAAACAAACGAACGAGTGAACAGGCCGGGAAGGGGCTCAGTGTTTTAGCAGGCTCTGGGCCCTGGGAGCGACCTATCATTTGGTTTGGTGCTTTAAGTGCTTACTAAGTATGCAGTAATAAAACCACAACCAATTTCACTGTGACAGCCGACCTAAACTTTTACAAGCATACGGATTACACGTGTATTATATGTTTCACTCTGTAGCAGTATACATAAATTGTGCTATATGCATAGATAAATAAAAGTAGTTGATCCGTGCTGCCCTAATCTCCTCTTCCGAGTTAAAATTAGGATGATTTACAGTGTTTATCCATATTGAGCAGGATATAATTGCCCAAATTAAGGCTGTCCATCAGGACAACTGGTAAATTGAATCTCTTGTCTGTGTGTGTCAGTGGTAACCTTTCCACAATTGCTCCTCTACTCATACTGCAATGTCAGTTGTGGTCCCTTGTTGACTCCCTGCCTGCACATGCTCACTGAATACTGAATCAGAGAACGGTACATGGGATTTTGTAAAACAGACCACATAAACAGAATGCAAAATGGGGGAAATTAGCCTTTTGATAAAAAGAGGAATGAAACACACAGCTCCTGCGTAAAAAAATCATTGCACTTGCATAATCTTCAACTTTTCAGCCATCTCCTGCTTACCACGATGACAAAAATATCTTCAGTAACATTTGTCTTTTTTCTCAATTGTTATGTCCCTGAAGAGGGCCAACTTCTGAAATATTATACTAACATCAACTATTCAGCTACAGTCAATTATTTGTTAGCTCAGTTTTAAATTATCAGCTGGTTTGTATATAATTACAGCTCCTGTCAGTGTTGATCTTTATTAACTTCCAAATAACATTTGCTTTTTTAGAAACTACAGCAAAATGAAGGAAACAAGCCCTTTAAAGTCTCACCAGAACAAACACATATAACCTCACCTTCCTGGGGTATCTGTACTGAAAATCAGCGGATAGTTTCTGCTCTAGTATGAGTGATGCACATTAAAAACCTTCTGTAATTAGAGTACGTACTTTGCAGTACGTTGAGGATTCCTGTGTTATTTTCCCACAGCACCATAAACAGCCAGTGCTGTGTGCACAGCCCGTCGGCTGCGGCCAGCCGTTTAACTTTGGGAGCCAGGGTACCCGGGACAGCGGGTGCAGCATGTGAAGGGGTAGAGCTGGGCTCAGTTTGCAGAGGTTCACAGGAGGGGATGGATGGGCAGTCGTCAGGTGACTACAAGTGCAGCAGTATCTGTTGGGGCAGGTGGATCCATCCTGGTGTGTCTTACCCTGATTTCACACAGGTTTGGTTTCCACCACTTCACTGGGATTATTTTTGTTGAAGACTAGTGGCAGTGGGATCCAATCCAGGTCCTAAGGAAGTCAAGGTGGAGCCTAGTACCAGTGTTCCCAGCTGTGGCCAGAGTGTGCTTTAGGAAGAAATTGCTCGCACCTGCGAAGTTTAGGAAGTGTGTGAGGTAAAAGAGGTCCAGGAAAGGATTACTGAGTGGAAGGGCCTCGGAGTTAGAGCCACAGGACAGTGCGATGGTGTTAGTGTGAGCGCCTTGGCCCCCCCAGGGAACGGAGAGCCAAGGTGCAAGGAGACCAAGGCAAAGGGCAGGAGATGGTTCAGGTGTGGGTCAGGGATTTCATAGTTGAGAGAAAGCTGAAGGATAGATTTTTGTTGCAGAATAAGAGGGCTTAACACTACAATAGTATGTTATTACAAGTCTGTTGAACTTGTTTTTGCTTTAGGGTGTTTTGATTCCTGAAAAGCGAATTAATTACATAGTAACTCTGAAATCCTGGCTTCCTTACCACTAGGAAAAGGTTACTCTTCCCTTGTGGCTATTTCTTATTACCACCTTGTGATGATAAAGTATTTGGCACACGAAAAGTCGGGTGCTTTGGAGATTACTACACAAGTTATTAGCCTATCTACGTACCTGAAGTATTTATAATGTTATTAATGCCTTCCACTGTTCAACCTTTGTAACAGGGAGCATCACTTGACAATTGAGAGGAGATGCATCCTTTTCCCAGAGCCAAGGCCAAAATGTGACATCCCAGCAACCTTGCAAACAGACATCTTCACACGCGTGGGCCAGGCTCATCTGTGTTGTGCATTACAACACCTAGGCAGGTGCTCACCCGCTCTCACTGATTTCTGTTGCTGTGTGCTAGTTTTACTCATTCCAGGTTACAGGAGAAGTAAGAGATGAGCCCAGAAAAAAATACGAAGAATTTTTGGGGAAAAAATACCTCTCTAGGATAGCAATGGCATTGGGGCAGGAGACCTAAATATAGTGAGTAGTGTCAAGAAAAGAAATGGAATATTCTCATTGGATCTATTTCTACCCCTATTTTCTCTTAAAAAGCATATTAAGTGTCCTTTAGGCAATGCTTCGAAAGTACCTTTTCCTTTTTCCAGATGCTGTAATTAAAAGCCATTCGTTTGGTACCTAAGTTGAGAATCGCCTTTTTCCGTGTTAATTAAAGGCTGTAGCTCACTAGAGCTGCCGAGTGCCTAGGTGTGGGTGACTTTTGGGGCTTTCAGGAAGAGTCCTGGTCAGAAGTTCTGCAACAACGTGAAGCAGTCACTTAGATAACAAGTGTCTACTGTTTTGTCCGTTTTAGGGCTAACAATCATAACCTTTTGTTCTAAGGGGGGGTGCCACTGTACACTGCTCATGGCTCTTCATGTCAGATAACTTGTCCTGTTTATTGTGTCCATCGATGCCGCATTTGTGTCTTCGCAGTTCAGGGTTTTTTTGCTGGGGGTGTGTATATATAAAAAAGCCCACACCCCCCTCTGGTGTAGAAGTTCTGGGCCCTCAGCCCTACCCATTCACCTAAGGAGGTGGTTGTCCTTTCAAAGGGAGGGAGGCTAACCATGTATTCTGCCTCCACCCTTAGCCACGAGCCCTCAGACTCCTTGAAGCCATCCATCCTCCATTCCAGTGTACTGCACGCGCCACGTTTGTTGCAGTTTCATGGCAGTCGTGTTTCTGTGACACAAAGGGATTCTTCAGTGAAATACCAGCCAAATATATGTTGGGTTTCTTGGTTGGTTTTCAACTTTTAAAATACAGTATAAATAGAGGGTCGAAATGTTGTGCCAAGTCTCCCCAGCCTGATGATGCACTGGGGCTGCAGCCATGCCCCTGCCATGGAGGGTGGCATCAGCCCGTGGCAGGAGGCAGAGCTGCCCAAGGGCCGGGCTTGGCATATCCTCCGAGGCTTGTCCGGCAGTAAGGATGCAGGAGGACATCTGCAGTCTAGAAATGTCCCTGAAATTGTCTCTGCACCTGGAGACCTGCAGGGAGTTGGCACAAGCCCAGCTCCTGCACTGCCTATGGATCTCTTTGGCTGCAGCAATGTCCACTCTTGGCTTATTTGTGCAAGCAGAAATGGCATGCTGGGGAAACATGAATGGGTTTTTCTCTGCTTTGAAAAGAATTTTAATGTAACACCTTTTTTTTTTTTTTTTTTTTTTTTAGAGCAGTGCAAACAGCTTGCCCCCAGATCTCAGGAGCTAGACTTTGTAGTGTGAAGGCTTTCTTCTGTCAGTGTCTAGTTATGAAAATGCCTTGAGTAGAGATCTCTGGTTATCTGGTTTGTTTGAATTGCTGCAAGTCCCATCTTGCAAACTGCTGACTGAGCTTGGATGAAGCTAAATTTGGGTAATGAAAGATGACCCACTGTAAAGAAAATGCTGGGAATGGCTCTTCAACTCTCTGCAAGATTCTCAACAAGACATTCCCGATTTTAATTCTCCTTATGCATCTGTGAGATAAAACCTTACAGTTTATCTCAGATTTCTTTCTCCTTTTCTCTTTTTCTTTCAGTGCTTAGGTGTGCCATTCCTAAGGACCAGTTGCTAGGTTTAAAGATTCAAAGGTAATTTCCTCCTCGGCAAAAGATTTCCAAAATTCTGATGCCTTCTCTAAGCTACACCAGAATAATGGGAGTCTGGTGGTACTGTCGTGTTGCCATTAGCTTCGCTGCTCGGTAGCTGCACATCAGCACAGTAATCATTTTCAGATTTACAAGCATTAAATATTTTAATTTAATGCCTTGGCTCTCTTGTAATTCATGCACTTAATTATATGATAATTACTCAAATGAAAGAGATACAGCTGCTGCTGTATCAATTCTTCTAGGAATCTGAGATTTTGGAACTGGCCTTTGATTTCAGAGTGGGGTTTTTTTCTTGGCCTTTCCAAAAGCTTGTGGGCACTTAAAGGTAATTTTTTGAGTATGTGGAACAGAGGTGAATTTCAGGTAATGTTACCTTCCTAACTTCTTTTCCTGGAGTGTGGCATGCAATTGGCAGCTGAGGGACTGGGCACTGTGCTGGCTGTTTTTACTGCTCCTTGTGGATTATAGTCATTAAAACGGGAGCTAAGGCAAAGCTTCCACAGCGCGGGACCCTGCTCCATTGCAGATGGCGGTGGAAGGAGGTAAACTGCAGGAAAGAGGTGTGTGTTTGTGTACACGTGCGCGTAACTGTATTGAATTTAATACCTTCATAATGGGCCAGTTGGTCACTCTGCAAGCGCTGCTCAATGAAAGCACACGATGAACTCAGGTATTAAGGTTCGACCAGGCCAAATGGACCACCAACTGGAACAAAGGGATTTGGCACAGAGGCAAGCCCAAGTGACCTCAGCGGAGAAGGGCAATTAACGCAGAGGGTGACGACGAAAAGAAGTTAGCGAGTACAAAAAAAGCGAAGTCAGTGCAAAGTAGGGGGAGGCCTCGAATCCATGGAGGATAACGCTGCCAAAATCTGCAGGGCGTCCATGAGGACCACGCAGCCGCTAGCCCAGGGCTGTGGCACGTCCTCTTCAGGAGGAGAGATCCTTATGGGCATCCTGCAGCAGGTAATGCCCCAGACTCCTGGTTTCTGCTTTCCAGCCTGCAGTGGTTCTGTGCTAAACTGTTTTTAAAATACACAGTAACAGGCTTTATCTTAGGAGAAGCAGTGATTACGAGATGGTGGAAGAGGTCTTCTGATTTTTACATTTTGGTTTTATTGTGTGTCTCCAGTGCTGGAAGGTGGAAAATTAGCATGGGAATGCTTTTCAGCTAGGAGAAGTGCCTGTGAAGGTCTCCATAAAGTTACTTGCAACTTAAATTACCGAAGACCTTTGAAAACTGTTCCACATGTACGTGCAGCTCACTCTGCGGGAGGGTTAGTACCACATTCCCACAAGCCTCTGCTGGGTAGGGTCTGGCAAGAGGGCCTCACTGAACAGCAGCCTTATGTGCTCTGTATGCTTGAACCCTTCCATGCTGAGCCCCTTGCAGGGTATCAGAAAAGGAGCAGTGGTTTCGGGCCTCGCGTATTCAAAGGAAACGTGCTTGTGGGCAGACGGGAAGGAGGCTGTTCCCTGTGGCTGGGCTGATGGAGCTCTCCGGGATCACTTTCTGCAGAGCTCCGTGTCGCACGTTTGAATTTCTGGTTGTTTGCTGCTGCTCTGTCTTCTGGCCCCAAGCCTCCAAGAGGAGGCTCTTCGCTGCCTCTTCACTGTAAAACAGGAAAAAATGAGAATTTTTAACAGCAACTGCAGTAAAGTTTTGTGGAAACATGTTGCAGCCATATTTAAAGTTTTTGGTGGTGGTGGTTGTTGACATGTGAGATTATGCTTAATCCCTCAGGGACTCAGCGTATTTTGTAAGAATTTTAAGTGTAAATATTTGGCAATAATTTCATATCCGTCCTCTCCGAGTCTCGCTGGAATAGATGACGCCGGGTTACTCTACTGCGTGTAGTTTCTGTTGATGGCAGTAGCAGATCTAACATTTCTACACAGTTGCATTTTACTTTATGAGTACTTGAAGTTTGACTTACGTATATGAAGTAATTGCTCTGCAGCATGCTTTCTTGGAAGAGGATTTAATGTTTGTTCAGTTTCTTAAAAGCTGTAAATGAAAGGCAAAGCAAAGGCCAGTCGCTATTCAAAATACACAGAGATGTTTTTAATTGCTAAAGGCATGTAGTGTAAAGCAGAAGTATTTATTTGCCTGGCTTGTAGGCTGATTGTCAGACTTACAGCGAGGCTAAATCCATTCAAACTGTTACTGGAAATTGGTATTTGAACTTGTGAACTCAGGAAAACTCCTGATCTGCTCAGAGGTCTCTGGCTTGCCCTCCGAGCCCTGCAGACTGTTGTCTCGAGCTTTCCCTTAACTCTCCAGAGACCTTGGTGGCTGCGTTTCTGAGTTCCTGCCTAAATGCAAGTTGCACCAAAAGGGTTACAAAATTTTAAACCCTGTGTATGCAGACAATTTTCAGCTAGCTTACAGCAGCTGTGGAGTCGTGCTGATAGATTAAAAGCAGCTCCCAGCCCCAGAATGAAGTACATTAGAGCTCCTGCTGAGCCGAGCTGGGGTGAGGCCTACACAGCTGTCATTTAGGCCAAGTTTCCAACCGAAAACTGAAGAAAAGGATGTAACTTAAAGAAAAGTTACGTTTTAAAGTAAGGCATCTGGTTATTAATCAAATATAGGCAGGAGTTCAGTTGTGCGGTGGGTTTCAGCCTGACGCTTGGGAAGGTGGGGAGGTAATTTTCAAGGATCAAGAAGGGGCATGTCCAGTCAAAGGCTGTTACTTGGTGGCACTGTAAAAATAACCCTTTTTTTCCTATACTTGTCTCTCTCCCTGAAAAATAAACAGAATATGAGTGTTCTTGAACTGTTCCACGTCTGAGTGAGAGAGGCTGATCAGCACACGCAGTTGCTTTTCGCTGATATTGACCTTACAGCGTAGCCGATTCCCTAGGGAGCGTGCTGGTATGAACCTGCAGTTAGCAGAGAGGTATTTATAAGAACAGCAATCTTTAGGGCCTGTCCTCTAGTTCCCGGTACGTCTTTACCGTGGGGGAGGCAGACCCTATTAGCGTGGCAAGTTCAGGAAATGGTGTGAGCCCAGCGGGTCCCTCACCCACCCGCCCCTCCACCCCGTGGGTAGCAGTGCCGCATTCAGCACTGCGCGGGGCTTGCCCCTACCCCCAATTCGGTTACTTCTCCGCAGGAGCACGTTTGTTTGACCACGTCTCGCCCTCGTAACCTAAATGAACCGATGCCTTTTGGTTGCCTCTTCACTTCCATGACCAAGAGTAGCTTTCTTGTCCTTGGTGCACACCAGCTTCCAAGTGGCTTCTGAATTTTTAATGCAGAGGGTCATTCATAAAAAACTGAGCAAGTAGTATGAATTAATTATATTATCACTTTGACATACTTTGGCTTCCAAGGACTCTTTTACCCATTTTTCTTTTAATTTGCCTGTACAGTTGCAACGGATCTGGCTCTTCTCCTCACTTGCAGTTAACTGACTGTTTATCTCACAGTATCACCCACAAGTGCCCAAACCAGATTTATCTCTGGTTTATTTAAAATAAAATATTCAAAAATATTTGTTTAAAATACTGACTTTTGTCTGTATATAGTGTGTGGTATGAATAATTTGTTGGAGTTCAGATGCTACAGTGTTTCAGTTCTTATCAGAAATGTATGATATGAATTTGAAAGTATGCCCTCTTGCTTGCTTTCTCATGTATAGTGCATAATGAATTTTCAGCTTGGCGGAAAGGAAAGGATCAGAGTGGGAAGCAGAGTATACCATGAGGATTTATCATGATACCATTGAAAACAATATGACAACTCTGGGTAATTTCTTGGTTACTGAAGTAGCAGTCTCATTTGGGAAGGGACCCTATTCTTCAGTTAAGAATAACTACCAGTAATTGATAAGGTTAATGTCAGAGGTGCCTGGTTCTAGTTTCCGTGCTTAACCCAGACTATCCAACATTTTTCAGCATCATGCAACATTCATGTTAGCATACATGAACCTATTTTTTGTATATAAATTTGGGATAACTTTGGATATAAATGAATGTATATGATGAGTTGAAGGGCATAGTAAAGCTAGTGAGATCTATCTGTAGCGTGTACAGTAAACATTGGTGTTCCAGCAGTGTAGGTGGACCAAATCAGTCATCTTCCCAGAATATTCAAATCAGAAATAGTAATTTTATTTGGACCTTAGATCTGAAGTTCACACATGAGCTCAATTCTAGTGTGGTGTTTCTTAAATTATACATTTAGGGCGTGATACTCCTCTATGGGATTGTGCACGTGTGTACATGTTTGCATAGATCCTGTTACTCGCTATTGTTTACTCATATTGACAGTAGTGAAAGATGGGGTTTTTAATTTGTGTGGCAGAATAGAGCTAATGCAAATTCAATAATCATCCCTTAAGTATAGAGGAAGGAAATCAAAGAGAAAGCACTCCACTTGGCTATTTCTGTGAATCACCAGTCAGTGGCAAATAAGAAATGTATATGTTGAACTTCCTATTGTGTGTGGAATAAGTGATAACTCAGTATTATCTCACTTGGTGAACGTAGAGCACGTATGTGCATCTGGCCTCTAGTAGAGTCAAATGAGTCACCTTTACCAGCCCTTGGAAAACTCCTGGACTAGCAAGACTTCCCGCTGTTTGTAGAACAAGGTTAGGAAGTTAGTCCAGTGCTGTTAAAAAATGTATAAAGCACTGGTAAAGAGCTAAATATCTATTTATTAAGTGCTAAATAGGAGCATTATTTTTTACTTGTGATTTTGAAACCAGTGTGATAAATGTCCTTAGTAAACGTAATTGCAACGAATGCATACATTACGAAGTTTCTTGGTAGGAAAATGGAATGATATACAGTGAAGTTGAAGTGTGTTACAGGCCTGAACCACGGAAAAGAGCACAGTTAGTGGAAACGAAGCTTGCTGCCATGCTGCTGCTGTTCCAGAAAGGAGCATTGTACTGTATTATCAGCAATAATAACAAAACAAAAGCCTAAGAAGATGTCATTTTTAGCAGCTGTTACTTGAAGTATTAGCTTGAGTTCTTAAGGCTTTTTCTCACTAAGTTTAGGAAAAATGCACTGTAATCTGTCTCACTGTGAGATTTCAGTTTTCTGTTAACTTGTTCCTGCCATAGAACAATTCTTAACATAGATGGTTGTAGGTGAAGGAATTGGCATGCAAGTGGAATTAATGTGTTTGGGGGTTTTTTGGGGGGGAGGGCTTTTTAGGGAGTTTTTGGTGGGTTTTGATGTTGTGGGGTGGTCTTTTTTTTTTTTTTTTTTGTAAGGTTTGGAGTATTTCTAGCTACTTAATCTCATCTGAACACAAGGGCTTGAATATAATATATTTACATTTTGGAGACCTGCACCAATTTTTATAAGCTGTCTCCAGTTCTAAAAGGTTTTATTTTCATTAAGCTCTGAATGCTGAAGAATGTCTGTCAGGTTTTTTTGCATTAGCTTGACTGGTTTATCTTAAGCATACTCAGTAGACTTGCCTCAGTTTTTCTCAAGCTATTGTTCTTTTTTACACCGCGTTTGCACACTGCAGTGCATCTAGGGAATTTCAGCAGTCGGAATATACATGAAAAGAGACCCGCTCTACTTTCATAAGGTCCCTGGATGAATTGGACGAAACCTCAAGGCCCCATGGTGGAGCCAGAGCCGCATTCATATTCCTTGCCATCACCACACATATGATAGCATGAAGCCCAGACCAATCGAAAACTTGACAGTAAGCCTTTTGATTTTGCGGGGAAGCCTTCATCAAGCTGAGAGAGGGAAGGGAATATAGCCCAAACTGGACTTCATACTGTGGCAAGTTTGAAATCCCAGCCCAACCACAGAGCTGCTTGATTGGAATAGTTGGAAACTGTGTCCAGGAATTCGGCAGCAAGAACTTGGCTTTCAGCAGCTCCTGCCTTTTTAAAGGAAAATTCACCATACAGGTCACTGAGGAGCCTTATTTATTCTGTCAGCATTTTAAATATGTACATTCTCGTAAAGCACCGATGTAACGTGTACTGGATAGTGTTTGCTGCTGTATGTTCCTGTTCCACAGCCGCTTTGTTTCTTAGCCTCGTGGTGGAACACTCTTGGCTAAAGCTGCCTCTCTTCGACATTGTGGTCTAGGCTGTTTAATTATTCGGTCCTTAGTCTACTTAAGAAACAGAAAGAAAGAAAAGAAGCCCTCCTTTACGCCGTAGAAGTTAGCTTCTTTAAACATTACACTCGAACATGTGCTGTAGGAGTGTTCCGATCTCCGCTTACTTGTGTGGGCATCTAGGCGGCACGTCGAATTCTCCAGAAACGACGTGTCACTGACTTACGCCATTGATTAGCCTTTGCTCTTCTCCACCCTGCTCCGGCTCACGTGGCCGGGCACTGGCACACCTCGGTAGCTGTAGCGCGTTACTGCTAGCGGTGCCGTTGGGTCTGCAGGAGGCGGAAAAGCTGAGTTTCCTCCTGGGGGGATGGCAAAGCCTCTGCTGCAGCTCCCCCATGGAATGATTAATTTTAAAACTCCAAAGATTCTGCGGTTTTGGTGCCTGTCTACAACTGCATTTTATTCTTCGTTACCCCTGGAATTGTGATCCAATTATGCCTCAACCCAGCTCTCAGTCAGACAAAACTCTTGTTGACTTTCATGAGAGTTTGTCTAATTAAAAGACGAGTTGGGAGTGCCGAAGAGATAAATAGCAGAAGCATGTAAAAAGTGGCAATCTGATAGATTTGTGCTTTGTGTCAGAAGGTCATCCCTATAACACACTTTCCTGATTGCGATGGGAGACTTTTTTTCCATGGAGTGGTACACAGTCCCCCCTTCAGTGCAGTGGTGCCTTTTATAGACTGCAATTCCTTATGGCTGAAGCACAGCGCGAAACATTGGATATTGTCTCCCGGCGAGGAGAAGGGAGTGCTGCCACTTCAGAATGTGAGGTTTTTGACTGCAGCAGGACTCCTGCCTGGCGGCCTCCCACCACCACAAAGGTAGGCAGAGGCTGGTGGGGTGCGTGGGACGTGGTGGGAGTCCAGCCCAGAGCTCGGGAGAGGTTCGTCGGCAGGCCCTCCCCTCCTCTCCTCCCGGGCACACAGGCGCGTAGCTGGAAGGCGGTGCTGGGTTTTGCGGCGCCCGCTGCTCAAACACTCTCCGAGGACCGTGTTGGCCGCGAAGCAAGAGCAGAGGCTTGGTGCAGATCCATCCCCGCGGCGTGTTAAGGCTCTGTTGGATTGGCTGTTCAGCAAGGTTTCCTCAGCCAACATTTTGGGTTTGGTTGGTTAGATTATTTCTTAATACCACAACACTGTATAAGAGCATTTACTTCAGCTAATAATTTTTGGGGTGAGTTTGCAAGGTTCAAGTGAGTCAATTTTAAGCACAAGAAAGCGTTAGAAAATTATTAGCTTATGAAGCTTAATGTTAAGGTGGAATCTAAACCAGAACTTCTATGTTCGCAGAATCTTCTCCAAGAAACACCTAATTTGAGACTATAAAACTGAAGCAGTCTACATTGTGACCCCATTGTTACAAACGTGAATGCGTGGAAATTGCATATTATAAAACCATATGCACGGTCACAGGATGGTATCTTTGAGGTGTATTTAAATGCCTGCAGAGTGTAAACATCCCAGGCTTTGTATATATCCAAACGTAGGCGACTCGGAAGGTCTGGGGAGGGAAAAGCTCGGGGCAGCTCTCACCCGGAGCCCTCTGCGCTGGATGCCAGTGGGTGCAGAGTGCCCAGAGCACTCGCCACATCCCTGGGCGAGCAGGGTGCTCCCAGCTCTAGATGGGGGTGACTCTGTAGCCCCTTCCACTTCCATTCCTCAGCGCTGTGGGGTGGTGAGTGCCAACAGCTCCAGTTGTTCTGACTGCAGTACACCCAGTCGCTTCAAAGGAATTTTTGTGTAACAGGAGTATCCCATATTATCAAGAGTTAATAATTATAACAAATGTATGCTTTCTGATTAAATAACATGCAGCTGGAGAAATTAATCACATCTTGCATTAGGCAATGCTTAAGACGTTTAAGGCAGCAATGGGTGCAGAATGTAACATTTAAAGATCCCTTGAAATGCCAGGGAATGAATATAAACAACCCGGTGGTCTGTGGTGTCTTGATGTGGTGATGCCAGCCAATGGAGGTGCAGGATTCGATCCTGCTATTTTATAATAGGCTAGTAAATATTTTATATTGTGCCATGTTCCTTTTACATTAAATGTTAGTCCGAGCCCACCACTTCCCTAGTCAACCAAAAGTTTAAATTCATTCATGTACTGAAGGGCTGAGATGTTTACCCCGCTGCCTGGGCACACGAAAGGAGGGGTGCGCTTTTCTCCCTCCGCTTTCTTCCTCTTTCCTCAGCCTGTCCTGCGTTGTAGGATTTAAGCCTTTATTTTTCGGGAACATCGTCCCATTGGAAAAGAAAAAAATCAAATCAAAATACCGTGCCATTTTGTTTGCTTTGCTGAAGGCGCAGACCTGGAGAAGCAGTGCTGTGCATAAGCTGCCTGACCCTGCAGTTTCTCTTACCAGGGGCTCATTTGTATGCAGAGGGGATTAGTCAGAATTTACTGTAGCTTCGCCCTGGGGAGCTGTGAACTCCCTAGGAATATGCTCTGACGAAAGCGTGCAGTTGGTAAGATTAGAACAAACCCTTCTGCTACAGAAAGTGCCTTGGTCACTCGCTAGGCCTCCAACATTGAAATCATTTTCATTTATAACCTTTTTGATCATTCAACCTCAAAGAAGCCTTGGCTTTTATGACAGCTTGCACCAAAATTGCCCAATTATTGGGGGGGGGCGGGGAGGAGAGGAGGGAGGGAGAATCTGAAAACAGTCAGATGTGAGAGACGGGGCACTTGATCTGTGCTCATGGCTTTTTCTTCCCTTCTCCTACCAATATTTTTACAGCTGTTGACATATATTGAGTTACATGTGGCTGTGCCATATCCCCGTGGTATAGTTTCAAAGATCTGTTCACCATAAAGTGTGCTGTTCTCGAGTAAATGACTCTGACTTCAAGAAAGCACAGTAGTTTAAATGTTACTATAAATACAGGAGCTAAGACATTTTAATTATAATTTTTGAGTTATACAGTGCTCCGTACGCGCACGAGGCATTTACAAAAGGCTGGGGATGTGCTCAGGTTACTGTGCTCTCTTGTGGATAAGGCAGTAACTGCAAGCCCCTCGTTTTGCTGGTCCCCTTCACTGACGTATATTTGCACAGTGTTTGTTGACAATGAGCATCTTAGGTTTGGGAGTTCAGCTGCGGGAGCTGAAGAAGAGAGAAAAATAGGCAGTTCGGCAAAAAAATATATTCAAACTCGGATTCAAAAGAATTTTTTTCTTGGGGATATCCTAGAAATGCTACTTTTGCCAGAATATGTTATAACTTTAGTTAGGAAGTATCAGCACATCTCTTGTCCTTTCCATGCCCTTCCAATTCACATCTGGTAACTAGGGCAGATTGAGAATTCAGTACTAACAGATCTGTCAAATTTTTGAGAAAATCCCAGGGTGTGCACTCATTGCTGATTAATTTTTTCATCAGTGTAGCAGTGTTGGCTTTAGTGAGGTTACTCCTAATTTGCGCTGATGAAAGGAGGAAAAATATATCGTTCTCCAAGTGGGTGCTGCTGTCTCGGGCATAACTAGGCACAGGGTGTCGGGGAAGCGCAGATGAGCAGCAGTATGTTCCAGGAGGTTAATTTTTAGCTGTCAGTAGCTTGATGGTGGTGTTTGTTTGGGGTTTTTTTAGCTTGCAAACAAAACATACATAAAAAGCTTTTACAGGATTTCGTCCTGTCCATCAGTACCAGTTATGCATAGTAACGGCTTCCACCCTGGGCATGGAGATCCGATCCTTTGCGTTTGGGCTGATGCATTCAGCAGAACAGTGACTGACTATAAGCTTAAACGATTTTGTAGTGCAGTAACATCACCCTTTGGAGAGCTCTGCAATTGAGATCTAACAAATCAAGTATCAATAGGGCTCCCTAAATGAATTTGTCTTCCTGCAGTACCTGTGACAGAGCCATTGTAATGGAGATTTCGGCGATCTCTGCTGTGACTACTGCAGTAAAAGCAGCTCCTCTCAGTGCCTTCAGGGCCTGAACTAAGATTCACTGGAATCGGTGAAAAAAACCTTTCAGTGACTGAAACCAATTTTGGATCAAGCCTGTACTGCAGGCTTGGATGCCCATCGTTGCTGACGGTAGGTTTTTGGTCTTGCAGTCTACTAATCTACATAAATTAATAAATAATATGCATAATAAATAGCACACTACAGTCAACCGCGTCTCGTGGTTGCCCTGAAAGACTGCCACGGTTTCTAGCAGCGTTCCCTGTGGCCTCAATGTGAAATGCTGCTGAAGCGAGAGGACGTTGGGCACTGTGGAAGTCCTCCGTGCCACTGCCAGCAGATCCTCCTTGGCCATTAAGAAGTGCCTCCATGTCACTCGCTCAGGGAACTCTATCTACTGCCATTTAAAAACAGCTGTGAAGTCTCCTGAGTAGGAACTGAAAACCCGGGACCACCGTCAGCTACAGCCTCTGGCCTTTCCCCTCCAAAATTGTCACAGATAATTTTTTCAGGGTGTATTTGAGGAGCAGTGGGAAAGCGTGCAGGCTGTAGAGAGGCTAAGAAGGTACTGAGAGCATTTGACCAACTCTTAACATCTTCTGCTGGATTTGGACTCAAATCATTGTGTGCTGCCTTTGCTTGTAACTTCAGCTCTTTTGTGAATCAAACCCAGCTTTTCTGTTGTGCAAATTGTACAGGAGAGTGAGGTCCAGAGAAAGATTTCTTTCTCCTTCTGAGCACTGCTACGAGCTCTTACTTAAGAGAGCAAGACCATTCATCTCGAGCACCTTGCAGGTTGTTTTTTCTTTCAAAAACTTCTTTCAAAGTCGGAGCATAGAGGAGTGACCTGAATGATGAGAATAAGCCGTAAGCCCTGTACTGATGTACCTCTGGTCCCTGGGCAACATTTCAGATGGCAAAGGCTGTCTGTTTGCACCCGCCTTACGGACGTTTCTGTATGTGATACCTTCTATTATCCAGCTAGTTAAGCAGGCTTCTTCCTGAGAGGGGGATTAGGATGCTTTGATAACACTGTATTAATGTGTAGTTAGCCATACACAAGCAAAGTGTTTCATTAATTAATTTTGTGGGTATTTTTGGTTCTGTGAATCAAACCCAGGCAATAGTAAGTCCTGTTGCTGGAGGTATCTAGTGGGCCAGCTACCTTGCAAGCAGATGTCTGGCTGTGAATGCATCAAAGGATCACGTGTATGATTCTTAGCATTTCTTCTCATTATCACTTTTATCAGGGAGTGCAGATGAGCCCATTTCTCCCTCCATCCCGTTGGGTGGATACTTTTGAGGGTGGAGTCCGGGTGCAGAGAGTGTGGAGGATGCAGCATCTTCCTTGCCCGTGCAACTGCCAGGGATGCACTGGCTCGGGCAGCCTGGGGCTGGGCCTCGGGGCTCTGGCTGAGAAGGGCAGTGGTATCTCAGCTACTCCTGAGGCAGCCGAGAAAGACAGGCTCCCTCCTGCAGCCTGAAAAGCTGGGGCACGTTCACCTCCTTCTGTCTTTTAAATGACTTGTATTTGTCCAGTCTGCTTAAAATAAAATTTAAGATTTGTATTCAAAGGTGCTGACTGACACATTTCCTTTATGAATTCTTGTGGATTACTATTGATTTTTGACTGTGGTTTTCGAAATCCTACTTCTAGGACTCTGGAGATTTCCCTGCTGCAATAATAATGTATTGTCATTCTTAATATCTCAGATCCTTGACACGATATTCATATTAAAACCACAAAAAAGCTACATTAGAGTAACACCGAGGGTCTGACTGAAACCCACCAAGGCAGGGGAAATCAAAGTCGAGGCTGAAAATTAGGGCTGACACTGTGAAACGTATCCCATTGTACTTAAGTACTGGAGTTCATCTGTGATTGCAAGATCACTTGCATTTGAGAGATGGATTCCTCAAATGTGTTGTAAATCGTCAGCGTTAACTATTGTAGTTGAGAGTGCCTATTTTTTTGGAGAGCTACATAAACCAGCGTTATGGAAGTCACTTTAACATATGTTATGAACTTTTGTTCTCCTTCACACACAGCGCTATTAAAAATTCATTCTGCATTTCTGCTGCTTGCATAATAATTGTTCAGGTCAATAAGGAAAGAAATGAAAATGTCACAGTGTTGACTGTGTGAGCCTGTAGGCATTTTCCCTTTAACTGTATCTCCCAAAAAATGTTATGTGGACATACACAGTCCTTTGCATGGGTGTGATCGATGGTGTGATTTATTCCCCCGTATGATGGTCTGAATGCTTGTAGCACCACTGAGGTATTGGAAGGCCTTCCACTGGACCATGTCTTTTCACCTTTCTCATACCATCTCTTTGGGAGTTAAGTTTTTCCAGTCAAACTTCTTTCTTGCTAAGTTTGAGAGCTTACTTCAGTTGCTCATTGGCTTCTCAGCACACAATGTGCAACCCAGTGGAGTGTCAGGAGTGGGAGCTGAGAAATGGGAGGGAGATTTCCTGTGGCTGAGTAGAGGCCGGGAGGGCAGTGCATGCTGGTGGACACCTCTGAGGGATGTGCATGGGGTGCACATGGTTCTCCGATCCTGCCACCCATGTTAGCACCAGGAGAGGAGCAGGAGTGTTCTGACAAAATTAAACTGATTGTGAAATACGTGGGTTTAGATTTAGAGCAAGGTGTTTAACCATATTTTTATTAATGGTTTTAGAAATAGCTGTTCATCCCCACTTCCATCTGCTTCTCTCCTCTGTTATTAACGCTCACGTCCAGCTGACACTACCCTCCTAGTTCATTGAGGCAATGTGAAAGGGTTTCTTTATAAATGAGGGTTATGGGTCATTTGTATATTTCTAGGATCTCTTTTTTTTGGAGCTATTTTTAGCAGTGAACAGATAGGGATAGAAAGTAGATGCATGGCATCCCATCAGAGAGGAGCATTTGAAACTGGTGAGCTAAAGCATCCGCGGAACTCCACACACCCCGATAGGCAGCGTTTGTGCAACCAGGCTGACGTAGTCACTAATCTCGATGATGACTGAGGGGCAAGTGAACGTGTATTATTTTGACAGAGATGCTTACCAGCTTTACTCATTACCTGCTTCTGAAGACAGTCATGGACGAAGCTGAAATTTGGTGTAATTAAGTGGGACTCCATTAACACCAGAACCGTGCTATGGTGCACAAAATGTCTCATTAAATTTGGATAGTCAACAGCACTTGTAGCGTTCACGGATGTTGTTTGCTGGTAGAGACATTCTGGAGTTGGAAAGCTCAGCGTTACCCTAGCAGCTTTCAAACTTGCGGCAATTTCTAGATGAAATTATTTTTGGAAAGGCCGGGTGAAGTTACAGGTTTACCTGGAATGCTTATTTTCCTCTGGGGGGATGGCTAATGCCTTACCCTGATCACACTGCTGGCACATCACATTGGTTAGCACGATTTGACGGGTAAAAACTGGTAACTTACTGATTCATCATGCAACTGTTGGTTTTTTAACCTACTGCAAATTGCAGTTTTTATCGTATCTACCGCCATTCCCAAAGTGTAGTGTAAAAGTTCGGAAAAGATGTGCAGTGTCTGCTTGCGTGTACCATCAGAGTGAGGTATTTCACTGGAAAATACCGATAACAAGTCAGCATTAAACCACATTGGGTCACAAAGCTCTTAAATAGAGAAAATAATTAAAGGTGGCTTTAAACACACACACATGCCCTGACACTACCACAGCTGATCAGTTTAAAGTAAATTCAGTATTTCCAAGGAAAAAATTGGGTTTGTTCCATTGAAATTATGTATGCCCAAGTTAATCTTTCAAGTTATGGCATTACCACTGGAATGAATTATAGTTACAGAAATTGGAATGAAGATAAATCACGTTTCCTTGCTAAAAATGTAATAATAGCAGTTGGGTCCATCCAGCCCTGCTCCGATGTAGCTCCCCTGTTCCGTGACTGTGATGCGCTGTGAGGAGCTCAGGCTGCCTACCCGCAAGATCAGGGCCTGCAAGGTTCGATACTGGGTGGCATTTGGCATTTTAAGAGTTTTATGAAAATGATGACACTTGAACTGGTGCAAGTCCATGGGCACCTAAACCAAGGAAACAAAGGAACTGGCTCACTTCATTTTGGAAGAAGCAAGCCGAGATTTTTTTAGTTGGAGTGATGATAATCCTGAGTCTGTTTAAGCATCAGGAAGCCAACTGCTGCTTCGTTAACCGGTGTCAGAACAAGGCTTTTTTGGGGCGACGGGGGCAGCTGGGCAGTACAAAGGCACTGCGTAGCAGTGCAGGCGAGGCGGAGCGGCAAGGGCTCCAGCGGGGTGTGCTGACCTCCCTGACCCCGTACCCTTCACAGGAATTAACTTCGTTGTTTTACGGAGTCAGAGCTTTAAAAAAATAAAAATCCCTTGAGGCCCTCCCCATCCTTATCTAGGAGGGGTGTTGGGGAGCTCTCGGTAACAAGGATCTTGGAGAATTGTTAGTATTAAACTGCTGTCGAATTACCAAAGTGTAACGGTGTACAGGACATGCACTTTCAGCCACTGTCTCTTCAGCGTGTGGATGAATGTCAAAGGGAATATTTTGTGACAGTTCCTTGTGACCCAGATTCCACAGAAGTCTCTTATAAAATAATCTTTGAGCGAACACTACTCGCACGTCCTAAGGACACCTCATCCCCGTGAACCCAAAGGTAGGAGTGAAGCTGCTGTGCACTGCGAGATCTGTGACTTTCTATCTGAGAATTTCAGTCTTGTTTGATAGTTCAGCCTTTGTGCCCTGCAGATCCATTTTAAATTGTCTGAAGCAGGAATAAATCTATTACAATGACCACCATTTTTTTTTTTTAAATAATACAAGATGGGTCTGTGAAGAGGTGTTAAAAAGTAAAAATGAAAGGCAAAAGTTGTAAGAAAAACCTGTTCATTGGGCAAACCTGCAATGCAGTAAATAATAACCCCAGAGGTGAAAGGCAGCCTGTTCTAGAAAAAAGGCAGTGGAAAGACATTTTTTTTCCCCCTTCTTTTTTTTCTGTGGGTCTAGGAGAG
This sequence comes from Eurypyga helias, assembly GCF_000690775.1. Taxonomy (NCBI): domain Eukaryota; kingdom Metazoa; phylum Chordata; class Aves; order Eurypygiformes; family Eurypygidae; genus Eurypyga; species Eurypyga helias. The sequence continues at coordinate 36,488 of NW_010235553.1, forward strand.
AAAAGGTCCTTTATTCTTTAGGAACTTTTCTGATTTTAAATATGTGCTTGTCTGGTCATAAGGAGCAAGGTCATTCCTACTGCTCAGGGCCTAGGCTTTGTGCTGGCGTTGGCGGGAGCTTCTCTCCTCTCTCCTTTTCCTCCCTCCCTCTATCTCTCCTTTTCTTTTTCTCCTGAGGTGCAGATGGCCACATTTGCAGGTTAACTGGAACAGCTGGAGGCACATTATTAGCTTCCTGCTGCTAACTCATATTTGCTTAGATTTTTTTTTTTTTTAACAGCAACATAATTTACAAGTAGTAGGCCAGTGACAAAGCTGGCATGTTCTAAATCCACATCTGATTTATATAATGCTGTTGCTTATCAGTGAATGAAGTCATAATTATTGCTTTGTACCATTAAATAGCATAAATATATAAACTGTTATACAAATTGCAGCAAATGTTTCCTCTAGGGAGCTCTAGACAAAATTTTAATGTAGTGCATTTGTCTGTGGTGGCAGTTTCTATGGTATATAATAATGTTGATAAATTTTACTGTAGCAAGTGACATTTTATAACATTAATCCTGGTGGTAAAAATCTGATGAATACTACAGCTGTACTGGTGGGTGCAAGAAGAATGAGAGCTTTTGACACCAAGTGAATTGATTTTAATAGTGCTTTAAGGCTCCAAAGCACGAGGACGGTGCAGAGGTGGCAGATCATCACTGGAAGGGAAGAGGGCTCGGGCAGGCGCTGGAGAGTGAGGCACTGGGGAGCTTGACTTGATGATGGTGATAATTAATTCTTTTAAAAATCTTTATTGATTAATACATCCTTTTCTTGGGAAAGCAAAAAGATGTCAAACGTTGCGTTGAAACACCTCACCAGTTATTTAAACTCGGTGCATGTGAGTGAGGACCCTGTAATAATTCGAGGTGCAGTACCTGGGCTCAAAGACTGTTTGAGATGCCAGACCACAGCTCCCCACGGCCGAGGCGCGTGGCCGGGGATGCGCAGGTGCCCCGGCGTGGCCCTGCACGTGCTAACTGAGGGTGCACCAGTGGAGTGAACCAACTGGTGATGGAGGACTGTGAGGAGACTTCCCTTGCGCGTGGCAGGAGTAAGGTGATGCTGGTGGCTTTTAGCACCTGCCAAGGAGCAGTGTACATGATGTTGCAGGTTGTGATCCTTTTGAAACTGCTTTTTGCCTTGCTTCATGATCCGCGTCCCAGTGCCTGGGCTGGGGTTTGCCCACGCTCGCTGTGCACACGGCGGGTTGGTAGGGTGCTGCCAATGATGCTGGGCCCACCAAAGGCCCTCCCCCTCCCCCAAGGACTGCAGGAGGATGGTGCAGGCTGGCCAGGGAACAGGTTTGCCCCAGGGCAGGGGCAAGCTCCAAGTCCCCACCAGCTGACCTGCTTCCCTGGGAGAGCTGCAGCCCACGTGCCCACCCACGGCTGTCCCACTGCTCCTCCTGCCCCTGCAAGGTGCCTTTCACAAAGGGCAAGGGTACGCGTGTCTTGTGTGCGTCGAGCAAAGCAGCTACGCTACTGCCCAGGGTACTGGCTCAAGCCAAAGTCTCGAGGAAGAAGTGTGGGAGGCCAAGAGCAACGTTTTATGCTGTTAGTGCACAAGTTGTGATTCTGAAACAGGAACAGTATTTCAGGTCCTCAGTTGCCTGTACATTAATTATCCACGTAGTTTCTCTGTTGAACAGAACTGATGAGATGCCTCAGCTGCCACGTGATCTTGATGGCTGCCAAGCACAGGTGAATCCCTTCCTTCTACATCAGACGCAGCACAGAGAATCATTGAATGCATGAAACAAAATTATCCTTCAAGACAGCAATTTCTGGTAGAGACACTCTTGGCAGAAGTATTTGGTATAAAATCCTGATGCAGTAGACATTTTTTCTCTTTTGTCATTTGTCTTAAAGCTAGCAACTGCTTCTTACCCTTTCACAAAACACATGAGAAAGGCACTTGTGCTTCACTAACACACAGTCATAACTTACCTGTACTTAACGCTCTTACGGAATTTCCAGCCTGGTCTCCAAAATGTCATCTGTTTACTGAAAAAGACTAGCAGAAATGTTCCTTCTTCACAATTAATTTGTTAAAGACCTCATTTTCTCCAGAGAAACTTTTCAAAAATAACTGGATAACACAAAGGAGAGTCCTGGAGGACACTGTACTTGGGACACTTTTGTGTGAAAACCAATGCACTTTTTGTATTTGGTGATTTTGCCGTGACTTCTTTCCTTTTCAAATGCATACTTCTGTTTCAACAGCATCATAGATGGAGCTACAGTGTTAAAATTGCAACCCCCTGGCCATAGGGAAAATCCCAGTGACTTCAGGCTGAACAGCACTGAGGTGTGACGTGCACCGTGGCAACTTGTCTGCATTTTTCTTGCGAAACTGTGACATGTCCTGTATGGGTTTTCCTGCAGTTTTTTGTTTCCTGCGTCATTATCGTTTCCCATGCCCACAATAATTTTCTTCCTCTCCGAGAGACTGTATGTTTTTTCCTACCACCCTTTTAGACACAAAGTTATTGAGTGGTTGAGGATTAGTCTGCTGTTCTCTCTCCAGGCTGAAGTGCTGCTGTTTGAACAATGTATAAGGAATCCTCCCCCGGGGGTACCGTGCCTCCGTACCCCTTCACACCACCTGGGGATGAAGCGCAGGGGGGTGAGTAGCGTCTCCTGGCCGCTCCATCCACAGGCCTTCGCTTTGCTCCAGCTGCTGGCCAGAGCGGTGGGTGAGGGAGCTGAACTCCATGACTGGGGGCTTCTGTCCCTTCGGGTGATCGCAGAAGGTGCTGCCAGAGTGCCGCGTGGCAGTGGCTTTGGAGCCCCAAGTTTTACTTTCTAGGATTAGCAGATTTTGAAAGTGTGCCAGTTTATCAACTCTTCACTTCTTAGTAAATTCCTGTGCAATGCTTTGTGGCTTGTGCACTAGTTTAAAAAAAAAAAAAATTATTATTCTCATGGCTGCCTTTAAAATTTCTAGAAATAAAAGCATCTCGGAGTGCACTCTGGAAATGTGAATCCTGAGCTGTAGGGTACGTATGTTTGTAACGATGAATCGGCTCAGCTCAGTGCATCCCCAATTCAGGTTTAATACAGCAGGGGCTGTGCGAGTTGGGCAGCGTTTGTGGGTGTGTTCTGCCATAGTGCAGTGATTCACAGGTTCCTGCGGAGACCACCAGCCACCCCAGCACTAGGCAGGCTACAGAAACCGCCTCAATCTCAGGAGAAGCTGCCATGGTGTCCCACGACGGGAGCTGGGTGAGCAGCCGCAGGCTCGCGCCATCGCTCCCGAGTTCACAGCCTCGCTCCGGCAGCGCCAGCGGAAGGTGGGGCTGGGGGTCAGCCTGGCTGTGTTTACTTGCTTCTACAGCTTAACGCTCTTACAAAGAGGGTGTGTGTCCAGCCAGCTTGGGCCGTGGCAGCCGTTGGTTTTAAGGGATGGTGGAGATGGGTTTGGTGCCTGTGAATGAGACAACAGGGCCGTCTGGAATGAAAGTCTGCGTTACGTTGAGTTCTGCGACGTCGCTCTGCACTCGTGTGTCTACCGCAAGCACTTAGGCTTGAGTGCGGTGTGTGAGTTTTCAGCAACTGTAAATAGATCATCTTTACAGACCACAATAAAATGTTTGTGTAAGTCTTAAGTGTACCTTAAGTAAAAACCTGCATTAGAATACTCCTGTATGCTTTCTGTGGGGTAAGTAACATGAAGGCGAGTATCCCCACCACTCCCATTACTGCGCACAGCACTTTGTTACATTAGAAAAATGAGGCTTTGGTCTGCCAACTTTTGTTTCCCTCCGTTTGCGTTGCTTGCTGCTTACAAATCCTCCAGCATGCCGACCTATGAGGCAATTACTGCTGGAATCCAGCTATCGTGGCACATGTAGGTACCACGGCACGACTACTGCCAGGAGTCGATGGCTAGCACCGGTCTCCTGTCCTCGCAAGTAGAGCGTTACTGGTCTGCGCTGGTGTATAACTAATGGCATTTGGAAGGTGTAGGTGTTGCGTTGTCCACTGGAGCATGACTTGTATTGCTTTAAAGTATCGCAGTGTTTTTAAAGAGGCTAAAAGGGGGGTTTTGGCTGTGGTTAATTGTTGGGCTGTTGCACCGAGAGTGTGCAGGGTGTTTGGATGGTACTGGAGGCCTGTGCTGCAGTGACGGTTTGCCCGCACCTTTGCAGACCACCTGAAGCAGTTGATGTGTTTTGCAGTTCGTTCAGCTGCTCAGGACCGTTGCAGGTTTCTAGATGTATTGCAGAGTCACTTTTTGTACGCTTTTGCTCTGCTGTCTTTTCCATTGCTCCAGGAGGTGTGCATGGCTTCTCCTCTTCCTCTTCAGACTGAGCACTTCGCAGCTTTCCTGGTGTGTAAATTCGCACAAGTGGACATGGTCCCCTCCACCTCTCCACGCAGCACGAGGGCAGGAGGCAGCTCCAGCTACTGTGGTTCAGCTCCAGACCAGGGCAACTATTTTACACGGGGCTTGGGGGCAGGAACTGAGGTGTAAAACTGCCTTTGCTCCTATGGAGAAGTCGGTATTTAGCCATAAAACCAGGAGGGGCATGGTTGGGAATCACAGCCTGAACGAGAGGGTTTCAGTATTGTCGTAGAAGATAAAACAAGAGGAAAACATTTTTGAATTTACTCTTTGTGTATTGAGGCCTTTTATGATTCATCAGTAAGTAAATATAAGCTAAGGGAGTGATTTGTTTCTAACAAGCTTATAAAATACTCGAGTAATTTGTGAGTTTATTGGAGTGCTGATTATAAACATTCCCTCATGCACACTCCTTTGTGTCAAATTAACATTCAAAATACAAATATTGTATCTTTGAATATTTCTGTAATCTCTTCCCAAGTATTCAAGATCTTTGAGAGACGATTGACAGTGTCACATGGAAAGTAGCCGAGCGCTCTGTCACAGTTTTGGACGTATTTTTCATTTCTTTGGCATTTGCTTTGCTCATGCTGCTTCTTTGAATTGCCTGCTCAGTGCTCTAGCATTTTGGGGTTTGATACAATGCATAATTGATGCTCATCTAACTGCAAAGATTCAACTGTTGTGTGCGCCACACTGCCTGCTTGCAGCTTCCCGGGATTTGCCCCGCAAGCCGGTGGTGCCGTTGCGTGATGAGAGGAGTGGCCGGTTGCGCTTGGGCTGGGTGGCCTTGGCACAGCTCCCTGCAGCCTGCTGGGGCAGCTTGGGGGCACGGGTGACGCAGGAGGTATCCTGGGTCTCCCAGAGTGCTTCCCCGAGGAGCTGGACTTGGTGGCCTCGTGAGCCTCAGGTGTGATTAGGCAGGGAGCCGCAAGTCCCTGGTTCAGCTCCGTGGCCTGTACGCAGTTTCCCTGCGGGGTGTGCTGCGTGCGGAAGGTGTCCCGAGGCAGGGGCTCTCGGGGTGCTGCTGGTTGGGATAGGAAGTTGGCACTGGGACCTTTGGGCAACAGACCTGAGCTGAGCTGCTTGCTGACCCTATGGCTGCAGAAGTGCCATTTCGCCCTCTCTGCCTCTGCACAGAGGTGTATTTATAGTTTAATCGGACTGACTGCACTACAATTTCTATTCCCTCCCCTTCCCACACATGGCTCCCGTATTGTCAATACCCAAATTCCTTCCCTTTCACTGTGTAACTTATTTTTACTAAGCAGAGGAAAATCCTGCAAGGGCAGGTCTTGGACTAACGTTATTGTAGTGGCTGCTATTTAAAAAGTCAATTTTCGCCTACAGGCAAAGTATTGTTATCAGAGTTGGTACCTATTTTGCATATATACGATTGTATCTTCCCTGTCTCTCTGGGGTGACAGGTGCAAATGCTGACTTCTTAATGCCGATCGTTGAATCAGAGCTTAAAATAAGAACACACAAGAAAAATGAAGAATAAAATGGTGGGTAGCAGGTCTCTGACACACCTCTATTGTTTCTTCCTTTTTGGTTCAAACAGGTTCTCCATGACGGCTCGATTTAGGGTCTTTTTTTATTTGAGGAGCAGATTTCTTCCCTCTCATTTTTCACTCTTCTTTAGTAACTTTTGCAGGGCTGTGGAATTCTTCTCAGTCCGGGCTTAGTAGGTGGACACCTCGCAATGCACTTCGAGTTCGGTGAAGCACGTCAGGCCCTTCCCTGCAGCAGTCCCGCTCCACCTGTGAACCTTTCCAGGTAACCTGGGCCACCTCTGCCCGGCTCCAGCCCCGGACTGTGCCCACCCCGAAGGCGCCGTCCTGCTTGGCCCCGCCTGCCCCTGCAGCTGGGAGCTTCTTAGCGCTTCTTGCTGGGCAGGGCTTTTTTTAAAACAAAAAAGTAACTTCAGGGAGTTGGAGAGAGCCCGGGAAGCCTGTACAATGCCAAGAGCCTGGGATCTGGGTGAGTTCAAGCAAAAAGAGCTGTGTAGGAGTCCTGCTGTTAACAAGCCATCAGATCCTCCTGGATGCCGTTGTTTTGATACAGTGGCACGCTCTCGCTTTCCCGCGGCTAGACGGAGCATTTCTTCAGCACCAGATCCCTTCACTTCAGCAAAAATGCAGACTTTCCTTATGTATCTTACACTAAGTTTTCTGTCACAGCCCACATACGTTCTTTGGAGTCTGTCAACAGCGTAAGATTTTGCACATGACTTTCCTTAATGGATTAAGAAGCTAATGATATATAAAATGAAGAAAACGTGTTTCTAACAAATAAATAAAACCAAGCGGGCCGTCTTGTGCAGTGCCAGGGTATCTGCCCACCCCCATATGCCTGCCTGAGCTACTCAAGTAATAGAAAGATACTGGTTTATAAAGCCAAAATCCAAAGTACTGTGAGTTTAGGAGCCTGGAAGGTTTCTGCCCATGTTGCCAACCTGTGTGGCTGGGCAGGGTGCGTGAAGGTAGTCCTCTGCAGAGAGCTCGGAGCAGCTGTGTCATTGCTGCCTGTCCAGGGCCTTGTGCTCACCAATTCCAGCTCAGGATCATATGTGGAAGGTGCAAGCTGGCTGGCTTGTGCAGAACAAAGAGCAAACATAAGGGTGATACTGGTTTGATTTTTAGGTTTTCGGTAGTGTAATCAGTTTTTGTGTGTTAGGTACGTCTACTGAGAGTAACTTCACGGTCTGTGCTATGCAGTGGTGCTCGGCAGTGAGATCCCTTCCAGAAGGTCGCTGGGTTACAGCTTTTTCTTCTTATTTGAGATGAAGCTACTACAGGGTATGATTTCCACCTGGACGCTGGAGTGTTAATCGAGCAAATCCCATCAACATCAATGGGAGATGCTCTGTACGTTCACTTGTGCGTATTCCCTCAGCACAAGAATATATGTCTGCATAATGTAGAGATGCTTAAGATATTTTCTTGTTTTCATGCGGATTCTTCTTTTTGACTGCCTTAAGGAATATCATGCGTTACTGCACCTTAGGATTCCTGACTTAAAATATGTCTGGTGGGGGGGTTTTCATTCTTTTGGGCATATTTATACTTAACGAGCTTTGAGAGATATTCATGCCCTGCAAAATCAGTCACCTATCTTAGCCAGCCAGACCTTATTTAGTCACCCTCGGTTCCCTCTGTTGGCAATGGCCTCTCGTTTCGTCAGCTCTGATAACCGGTTTGTCCCCTCAAGGCCCATTCTTGCTCTCCCAGGAGAGGGTATGAGGGATGTGCCTTGGGGTAGGGGCTGGGGACACGAGCCTCTCTGGGGCCAGACTGTGACGTGTGTTCAGCCCTTGTATGAACAAGTAAGCTCCGGTGCAGTTATGCTAAACGATCGTGTCAAGATAGCTGGGTAACTATCATATATTTTTTTTCCAAATAAAAAGCTAAGAGAGTATTTCCATTTTTTTTTTGCTTGTCTGCAAGTGTTTTCAAGAATTTTTGTCTGTAAGCTGATAACAACACCATAAGAGATTTGCTTTTCGACCAGAGGCTTTTCCCTAACAGTCCTGTTTCTTAATAAGAAGGTGAATTCATATTTGAGAGCTGCATTTGTTTCATCTGAACGAGTGGGTACGAACTGCCCCAGCAACAGAGAAGTGCAGCGTTTGGGCAGTCTCCAGGCTGTTTGGTGGTCTGCAACAGAAATAACCTTCATAGTTGGTTTTCATTCGCACGTGTAACTTTTATGCCCACTGCATCATTTACCAGGTATCTATACTAACATAAGCTTTAATTTCACCATAGCTGATACCGCTGTAAGTTTACGTCACTGGGTACGTATTTCCATGTTTATGCAGAATTTGCAGCACCAGAATAAGGCCCCTCGTACCAGTTCACCTGTACTCATTCGAGGTGTTGCACCAGTGCAGGCATAACTGACCGTGTCTTTGCTGATGCAAGTGAAACTCTGCCATCCCTGCCCTGTTCTTCTCCCTCCTTTTACCAGCTTTTCTGCTGCCCTGATGCCATCGTGGAAGTGGTTCACGGCTTTCTCCTACTCTGTGCATCACTGGGTGTAGTTGACAACAACTGGCTTGTAGCCTGTCTGTCATCTTAATTATATACTATTAGAGACCATTACTCTGATGATTATTTACACGATAGATTTACAGTCTGTCATGTCAACGTGTACTTGGGAAACTGCAATCTGAAGATCAGTGGCACACATCAGTGGGAGTTCACGTGTTTAAAACACCCTGTGCGCTATCCCAAGCGTGCCCGGCTCGCGCAGGGGGCTGGCAGCGAGGGCTGGATGCCGCCCTGCCTTGGATCCCCACCCGAGGAGCTGGTCTTTAGCAGACGAGAACGTGCCCGGCGTTCGGCTCTTCAACAGGAGCTGCGGGATGCAGGTGCCCCCCGGTGCCTGGGCAAGGCAGGGGGCTGCTGGAAGAGGGAAGGCTTTGTCTTTGGCAGCTCTTGCTCGAGGCCTGGCAGCTCCAGGGGTCTCCATGCGACCACGGTCGACGCATGCTGGGACTACAGGAGGCCTGGATGGGATGTGGTGGGGAGAGGGCACCTCACAGCTCCAGTGGCCCTGATGCTGGGGCTGGGGAACATGCCAGGCCTGTAAAACACGTAAAAAGGGCTTTACACCCATTTAAACTTGGTTTAAAGCTTTGCATGTTTTAAAAGCACTTGGCATATTCCAGTGGGATGTTTAATAAGAGTATAATAATGTTTTAATTTTTAATTTCACAAGAAGAATAGATGCCAAGTCGATACTAGTTATTGCTGTTTGTCTGTGCTGAGCTCTTCGATGTGATGTTGTCAACAGGATCCGAGGACGGACTTATTCCCACAGTGTAGCAATGCAAGGAGCTGTTTCCAGGGAAGAGTGGCGAAGCGATAAGGGATATTCGGGTTTGTGAAGTGACATGATGGCGTGAGGGAGGCTAGTGCAGGGCACGTGCTGTGTGGCCATGGGCCTGCATTCAGGGCTATCGACCTTGAACTTGAAATAATACAGCTGTGAACGTATCCGAACACTGAAATACACAACTCGGCTGCGTGGGAATGCGTGTTCTTATTAACTTCTAGCCATTCTTAGGGGTTCATCGGCTTCTGCCACACTCATTCTGATTGTGTATAGCCTTGCACACTCAAAGGCCGCAGGTGCTTCTTTTCTTGCGCACGTTTTGCATTTCCACGGAAGCCACTTGAGTTATTTCTTGATGAACTAGTGAGAAGGAATGGCCAGATCTATGACTTTAGTCCACAACAGGGTTTAATAGAGGCTATTAAAAAAAGGTGCTTTCAGAGAAAGTCTGCTGGAGTGTGAAGTTACTGTGCCTAAAGTATAGTGCGCTGCTATAAATTATCTTTATGCAGTTTCTCAGATTAATATCTAAATCTAAAATAAAGCTCTGCAGGCAGGGTCCCTCTGGGGCTCTGCAGTCAGCAGACAGATGATGCACAACTCCATGAACTTCTTTGAACTTTCAGGTTTTATTTTTCTTGTAAACTAAAAATTAGGCAGAAGACGACAGGCTCAGCAGACCCATCCTGTGTGTCTGAGATTCAGGCTTCCCCTTAGGAAAGCGGTGCAGGCAGGGAGCATGCAGTCTGTGGCTGGAAAGGGAGGCAGAGGCTCTGGAGCAGGGCAGGAACCGTTGTCGCAGTCTGTAGGAAGCTCCCTGCAATCTCATCCCTAGTCCCTCTGGGACCGTGCTTCTTTTTAATGGTCATTTTAATATTGCAGTGTACTGACATGTACTGGAGGCAGTGAACTTACAAGCTACCCTATAAATAATTTGCCATCTAATTCTGCATATTTTGAGCTTGAGGCCCCCTGAGATGATGAAAGGAGTTTAAAGCCCGTTGTGTGCTTAGGCTAATTTAGCCTGAAAAAGAATACCTTTTCGAGGCCAAAGATGCGGATAACAGGTACATTACAAGAAGCCTTGGAGTTTGTTACCAGGAATCCATAGGCGCTTCCTCTAGGACCTGCATTTGCCAGCAGTTTCTGCGGCTTCTGTTTCCTAGTATCTTTCCTGATTTCCCAAATCCCATTCCCCCAGAGAGCTTCCCCAGCTGGAGGACAGTGACAGCCCCTTCGTGCTGTCAGACTGTGGTCTGGGCTGCCCATCCCTTGGAAAAGTATGAAGAACAGAAGTGATTTTAATGAGTCTCATCCAAAGGCAAATGTAAGGAAAACCAACAAAAATACAGAGGGTTCCCAACGTGCATTCGCACGTTGTATTTTTGTTGGTTTTCCTTACACGGTTTCTAGAAAAATCCATGTCCCTGTGTTATCATTTTTCATTAAAGTGATGTTTCTAACCACAGTGGACAGCTCTCATATCCCTTGAAAACTTCTAATAGTAAAATTGTCATAAGGA
>NW_010235553.1:47290-51308 GCF_000690775.1 Eurypyga helias
AAAAGACATCAGTGTTGTGCCATTCTAGATCATATAAATATATTTCAAGGCAGAATTGTATTTCAGCAGAGAGATAAAGCACAAAAGAATATGAGTAGCTGATACCAACATAAAATATTAAACCATCCAAGAAGGGGTGTAGGTGTATGTTTATCCACACGGGTGAGTCGGGGGCTGTGAGCAAGGCAAGATTTTGGCAAGGTATCGGTAGAGCCATGAGCACAGCTCTCCGTGGCAGTCTGTGTGTGTGTGTTTTGCGGCGATGGGGAGGGGGTTGGCATGGTTTCTTGCAGCGCGGAGACGGGCATTTCTGCACAGCCGCGTGAAACGCTGCGGGAACATGACGGGTATCTTTAGTCTGGCAGAGTCGTCAAGGGGAGATAGGAGCTCTACCTGGCTAAATAAGTATAAATAGTTTTCTTTCTGATATGTGACCAGATTATTTTCCAGTTGATTTCCAGCCAAGGTCCCAAGTGGGCCACAGATCAAAAAAAGATAAGGGTCAGTTACAAGGTTGAGCTCATTCGGCGTTGCCATAGTAACTGACCTCCAGCATCCCTGGGAGGACGGCACCCAGCTCCCCAGGTGACATTTCTGCTGCCACACCATCAATCCGCTGCCTAAAAAAACGGCTGCCGAATCGCCAGGGTGCCGCGCTGCGGGGTGGCTCTGTGCCGCCGGCCCATGCCGGGGCAGGAGCGCGGGGTCCCCTCACCCTGCAGCCACCCCAATGGCGAGGGAAGGGCTCGGCTACGTCCTTCAGGATTAATTACAAAAATGTAATGGGGCGATATGTTCCAACTGGTTTGTATGGCAGGGCGCTTAGACAGCAATGGCGATGAAGAAATGTCGTCTGCACAGCAGACGGCGTCTTCATCCGATGTGAGTATCTGCAAATCTGCCATCCCTTCGTAGCAGTCGCATCTCATTCTCAGGCCTTGTTTTCACCTCGGTTGTGGGATTGTTTTTAATGAAAACCAGTGGTGAGGTTGTGCCAGCCAGGCGAGGGGGTCGAAGTGGTTCTCTGCAGGCTTTGTTTTGGAGCGGGGTGTCCATCACTGTCATCCTACCCTGGTCCCAGCCCCTTGCTCCTTCCCAGCCGCATGGAGAAAATTACTGGGGAAGCTCCTGCTTTTTTTACATTACAGATTTTTCCCTTTTCTTACTTATTTACTGGGAAATGAATTGCATAAACAGAATAGTTCCATGCAGTTTTCATTTTATTTCCCTGTGTTCATTCCAATTTCTATTTAGTTCTATTATAATTAGAGCGCTCCTTACACGGCCCATTTAATTCTACCAGATTTATGATATAATGGACAGGAGAAGGTTCTCTGTGAACACAGTATATTAATGCTTTGTTACACTGAATTACAGTATTTCAAAGTTCATTAAAAGTGAGGTTAACTCATGGATGTGTACATCTAAGTACAGGAAAGATATTCTCCTTTATTGCCTTAATTTGCTGCAGTGGAGTAGAAATACACTGGTCTGGGATGTAGCATGGGATGTACATATTGTTGTCAGGAGCCAGCATCAGATTGGCTTACACGATCTCTCTCAAATTAGGACTATTGCAGTTATTCCATAAGGGAAAATTTTGCTTTATTAAATCAAGTTGAAGAGAGAAGTTTTAACTAACAGTAAAGACGATGCCATCTTGATTTTTATTGTTCCAATCTCCTATTTGTTATTGGTGTGATAACGTGTCAGCACATGACAGTGTTAATGCATACTTTTATATTGCCATTAATATAGTTATAATTAGAAATGCAGCTGATACAGTACATGGGTTTAGTACAGCATTATTAATTATACTGCATCCTCGCCAGGAGGCTGCTAGTGTCGGTTCTCTTAGAGGCTTAGAGACTCATTGTAATATGTATTAAATGCACATTGCTGCAGCAGAAATAGCTTCACCGAGAAGCATATTCCCACTCTAAAATGGGCAGAACGACAGCGTTAGTGCTACTAAGCACCCTATCAACATATTTAAAACTATCCTGCAACGCATCCGAACTTGGGAACAATGAGCGAGGCGCTTCGGTGGTGCCGTTCAGCTGGGGCTGCGCAACCCGCTAATCCTCGCTAACAGGCAGTAAATTATGTACCTCCAAATTTATACAAATGCCTGCCTTTGACATCAGTGGGCACCACCCAGGTTTCACCTTCAGGATTCAGATAATCAGCTCTCATTCCTACCGGCTTCCCTCAAGACCAGTATGGAAATAAGTATGTGTCTGCCAGGGATCAAATGCTTTTGGAGACAAAAGTAGGTACTGAAAACATTACAGGATACTATCATCTCCCCATGATACTTTTACACAAAGCGCTCTGTTCCTCTTTTGGCCTGACATAGTTTCAGCCTGACAGAATCCAGCAGGCCTGCTTGTTTTAAACAAGAGCACATCCTATTATTTTTTTGAGAAATGAAGTGTAAAATTAATGCTTATTATTTTGAGCTCAGGAAGAAGAAAAAAAAAAGGCAAGAAACCCAAGATTCTCGTTTGCTGTGCATTGCTTGTTTAGTCCTGTAATCAATTGATCCCCACGCAGATACGCAGATGGAGAAATGGGAGAAGATCTAGCGCAGCAAGCTGTAAAAATCTGCATTTTATTTTACAAATGAGAGGGGCTGCAAAATTCACTTGAGTTATCTAGGTCTCTCATAGATGCTTGTCATGTTTAAAAAAAAAAAAGGGGGGTGGGTTGGGGGAGGGAATAAAAATGGGGGAAATGATTCTGTGTTTTCTGATGCTGACGCCCAGCGCCACGCGTGTGACTGGAGTGTTGGCTGTCACACCGCATTGTCAAAAAGCGCCTTGCGTGTACCTATATGGTCTTATATAATTCAAGGAAGTTATTCTCCAAAGGTGCCTGAGTATCCCTACACATGCGCCGTGTTCCTGTGTAAAATAATACGCTGTAAAATGCCATAGAGGAGAGAGTGATTATAGCAGCAATTCTATCTATATCTTTGGGCATTTTCATATTTTGAATACACATGCATGAAAAGAGAAACGTTTGTCATGCTAACCATGGTACTTTTTCCCCCCTTTTTTCTTCCTGGATGGTTTTATAGACACAAGAAATACATAATGGACTCCTGTGGGAGTGGAATAAAAACCCCCACCGGTGAGGAGAAGGCCTTATAATTCAGAAGTGGATTTGCAAATCAAAAGGTCTTGCCTCGAGTGGGATAAATTTCCAGATCTGCAGGAACCTATTATGTTTTATTATTTTTCATTTGAGTTTTAGTTTGTTTGTTATGGGTTTAACTATTTAAAATACTGCAGGGATCAGCCAAGAAAATACACAATCTCTGTTGCCTAATTAAACATACCAAGCTTGTAAGAATACACTTCAATTGAAATGCTGAGCATTGTTGGTTTTTTTTTAATTTCACTGAAATTACAGGTATTTAGGCTGCAAAAGGAGCAGTCATCTAATCAGCAGTGTGTGTCTGTCTGTATTTATGAACACACATGCTCACACAGGACCATAGGCTGCACATGAATCACTGTTTTCCAAATACCCAGTATGTGGAGGGTAGAAAATGAATGTCAAACACGGTATCTCTGATTTACTCGTAGAAGGAATTTGTTCCATTCCCCCCAGTACCTGCTTTGTCCTCTCCAGGTTTATTGCAGCGTTCAGTTGCTGTACAAACCGTGTGGCTGGGCATGCGCAGGATGCTCAGCACAAGGCACCTATCCTTTCCCGGCTTTCCTCCCCTCTGGAGCAGACGGCAAAGATCGCACAAAGCCAGAACTTTGCAGGCAAGGGTCTGATGCGAGAAGCCGTGGAGGGGAGAGGGTCAGGGTTTGAAAGCCATCCTTCAGAGAGGGTGATGTGCCCGTCCGTGGCGGCTGCCAAAACAGAATTGCAAACCTTGTTGCGTCCTAGAAACATCCCAGTCCCCGGTTATGGCTGCCCAGGGAATTCATGGAGCTGCTGCTGAGGAGCCACCGGCCCTTTTATCTTTCTGTTCCTGACTCTTTCCTCCCTTTCCCTTTCT
>NW_010235554.1:0-3547 GCF_000690775.1 Eurypyga helias
GAACCCCCATCTCGCCCTGGCCCCTTTCCAGGCGGGGGGGTGAGCAGGGGACAGCAGGGAGGAGCCCGGCTCCACTTGCTGTCGCATTTACCCTCTTCTGCAGCAGTTTGGCAGTGAAGATCCCCCCTCCCCTCAACAGAGCCTGTGCGGGAAGATGTCCCCTGCCCCCTCCATCCCACCCCGCCAGCCCTTGCCACGGCACTGTCCCACTGCGGGGTCCCCTTCGCTGCCTTCACAGCCTCGTGCCGCGTGGGCACATCCCCACCGCTGTCCCCGAGCTCGGAGTGGGGACCACCTGCGGTCCTGGGCTCGTGGCTGCCCCAAAGCCCATCACCTTGCACGAGAAGCCCCGTTCCCAGCTGGGACAGCACCACCTCACCTCTGCTCATGGGCTGGAGCCACTCAGAGCGCTTCTTGCAAGCACCAGTGTGCCCTGGCCGCCTTGCAGGAGCATCACGATCATCTTTCCCCCTCCTCAAAATCCCTCCTGCTGTCTCGGCCAGAGGGTTACTCCTCTACCTCCCAGCCCCAAACCTCTCGAGAAACCCCGGGCTGGTGACGTGCTCCGCTCTGCAACCTCCTTCCCAACAGGATGGAGGCGTGGGATGGAAAACAGGTCGCAGCTGCCATGACCTACTGCCCTCTCCCCTGGGGGCAGAGGCAGCAGGATGTCACCTGGAGCGTGGCCCAGCTGGATTCCCCTGGGATCCGTCTTGTGGCCAAGGGGGAGCTACCTTTTCCTGTCCTCATCACCCTGCTATCAAGGTAGATGCCCTGAGATGAGCACAGGACAGACGGAAGATGGCAGGGTGATGCTGGGTTGGCAAAGCAAACCTGGCACGGGTACCACTGTGTGCTCGAGGAGACGGTGGAAGCAGAGTACCAGGCATTAGCGGAGCTGGGAGCACTTTGGAGTGTCACTGATGCTTCCCAGCCACACTGAAGGAGCAAGGTCCCTGCAGCCCAAAAGCAGCTCTTGTTTGGAGAACTGTGGTGCAGAAAGCCCGGCTGGTGAAGGGGCTGCCAAGGCTGCATGGGTGAGTGGGCACAGCAACACGGGCTCCTCACCGGGGCGGAAGAGCTCAAGGTCAAGGTGGAGAGTGGCTTCCCAGAAGGTGAAACTTCTCCCAAAGCCATGAATGCGGCTGGAAGCGGAGCAGTGTTTTGTAAATACCTGGGGATCCTGCGCAACCTGAAAAAAAAACCCGAGTCAGAGGCAGGAATTTTCTCAAGACAAGGGGATTTGCAAAGAGCCAAATCTGGGGTCAGCGCTCAGCTGGATGCTCCGTGCTGCCGGCAATGCTGTCCTGGGGAGCAGCCCTGGTACTCCCCAAAGGAACTGCTCCAGCCACAGCACCCCGGGAGCAGAGAGGTCCTGCCAGGGGCTGGGGGGAGGTTTGGGCTGTGCCCACCATCCAGCTGAGGTGTGTGGAAACCCGCTGCAGATGAAGGATCAAAACCTGGAATTCTGTCTGATGCCACTAACCTGGCATCAGATGCACGGGATGATGGGCGCAAATGGTTGCCTGTGTTTTACAGCAGCAAAATATAAGGAAAAACCCCAAAAAAGACCTCAGTCACAGTCCAAAATAAGTTGGAAACAAGGGATGGAAAGTCCTGGGGGGAGAAGGGGGAGAAGATCCCAGGACAAGGATTTAAGGTGGCTCCTTGGGCGGCTGTGGCTCAGGTTGGCCATGGGAAGTCTTTCCGAGCTGGGCTTTGATCGACCCAGTTTCCATTCCCTGGACTTGGGGAAGGATCATGGAGGCATTAAAGTGCTGGGTGCAGGAGAGTCTTCCTGGACCTGAGCCTGGCTTCGCTAAATCACAGCTACTCAAGGATCTGCCGTCCCCGAGAAGAAAGCCACAATGACAGAGAGCTTCTGCTCCGGCAGCGGAGTCCAACCAGAACCAGTAGAACAGTGCAAGTTCAGTGGTAGGACACAAATATTTGATGCTGGGAGTGATTAATCACTGTCCTCCGCAAGACGCATTGGGTCAGCATGAGAGTTAATTCCAGGCAGCGCAATGGCCTTTGTCACCCCTGAACTGTCTCCGGCCCCAGATGCCAACGGGCTCCCATGTCCCGCATCTTCACCGCGAAGGATGGACCCACGTCCATCTCAAGGGGTCTTTGAAGATGTGTTGTGGGAGAGAAGGAGTCCCATGTGCTTTAGATAGCAAGGAGCATTTCCAGCATTCCCTTTCCCATGGGCTTGATGGTCCATGGCAGGCACCCAGCCCACAGGTGACATCCCCAGTCCCAGCCCCATGGTTCCCTCTCCTGAGACAACTGCTCCTGGGGAAGGACTACACCCCGTGGCCTGAGCGAGGAAGCAAGCAGTGGCACAAGTCTCCATCAGTGCTGAACAGACAAAAGTGCCCTGTGAAGCGCTCACCTGGGTGGTGTTTCCTAAGGAGATAATAGATGTGGAAGAAGGACTTGCTGTTTTGGAGAAGATTAAGTACCTGTGGGAGCAGCGTGGATGAATCACATCCCTCGTGGGCTTACAGCCCCTGGAAATGGCTCATGGCACTTCAAAAACAATGTCATGAATCTTCTGCTGATGAGATTAGGGAGTGGAACAATTATCTCAAAACCTGTTAGTCATGGGAGGCTCCACATGGAGGAACAGCCTAGGGCAAGGGGAGCACCAGCGAGAGGTGCTGTGTGTCCCCTGGGGACCTGCGTGAGCAGCCCCAGGAAGGGTGTGAGAGGTGGCCGCAGTCAAACCAGCCCCGCTTCCCCTGAAGAAGGTGAGCTGTAATTAGCAGAACGGGTATGGAAGAGCTCAAGTAGGTCAAAAGGTAATGGGGCTATCACCAGCATTTCCTAAGAGCGCAGCGCGGCTGGGAGGCACCCTCCGGAGTTGAGCAATGGGAAGATGAACAAGGCCAGGCACTGTCTTCAAGGGAAGAGCCACAAAGGTCACCTTAACCGCACGCTGGCCTTTTTGGGGGTGAGCTGGGGAACAGCCAAGGCAAAGGGTACTGGCAGGGTTGGCCAAGTGGTCCAGCCCCACCCCATGGCACCGTTCGGTGAGAGTGTCCATGGAAAGCCCTGCCTGTGGCCGACAGAGCACACCATGGCTATCTGCAGCCCATCTGGAGGTGTCCCACGGGAAGGGCATCCCGAGACCACGCGTGAGGAGCTCTGGAAGGGATTGATGAACAGACACCCAATCCAGCTCTGAAGGAGATGTGTGAATTCACACTGCAGTTTGGGAATGGCTGCATCTGCCCTTGCCAAAACACCGTCGTCGGTACGGGCTCTACGTTCTGGCTGTGTGTGTGAAGCACAGCATCCCTGACCCCGCTCCCTTGCGTGGCCCCGCAACTCTGGTGCAGCCGGAGCAGTGAGGGATGCTCTCTCTGGAGACCGCAGCTTTGGAAAAGAACCTTTCTCCAACAGGATTTTTCAAGCCCTGGTGAAGTGACGGGTGGGGATGTTTAACAGGATCCTTTTCAGAGCTCAAATTCCCTGAGGCTCTGCCTTGGGGCCACCTCCATCGTTTTCACTGAGTTTGGTAGCTCAGTGCCGCGAGCGA
>NW_010235554.1:3648-5719 GCF_000690775.1 Eurypyga helias
CCCACCCCCCCCCCCCCGCCCAACCCCCCCCGGCCTGTTTGACGCTGCACTTCTGCAGCGCTGCCGTCGCCGCTGATGAAATGTGTTTTTCTGCTGGTACCAGGGGGGGCTGTTTCTAAGGAGGATGTCACAGGCATCTGTGCCATTGCCACCACCGTGCCAGGGCTCACGGGGTCTGGCAGGGGGAGCCGGTACCTCGCAGGGCGTGCCTCCTTCAGGGTCGGAGACTTGTGTTGATGCTGGCACACAAAAGCCTCTTGCCCTCCGCGGCAGAGAGCACCGAGGTCAGGCCCACGGCAGGGACGCACGAAGGATCACCGAGTACGGAGAGTTGGTGAAATATTAAAGCAGGTGTTTAATAAAGCGATCCCAGCGGCAGCAATTAGCCGGTGTAATAAACCTGGGAAGGAGAGGACTTTGTCCCCCCGGCCAGGGCGGTGTGGGGAACTCCTGCCGGCACTCACCGGAGGTGGCACAGGCGCTGGGGCTTCCCTCAAGCCCCACAGCACCAGCTGGGGCACGCTGTGACCCGACCTTCCAGCACGGCTCTCCGTGCTGCAGCCCCAGGATAAATGCTGGGTGGCAGGGTGCTGCCCGCTCCAGGAACGGGACAAACGGCGGGGTGCCGAGAAAAGGTTTGGGGTCATTAGCTTCCTGTCACAGGGAGCAGCTGGGAAGGGGTTCACACCTTGCCTGCCTGCTCCGGGCACCGGGAAAAGCCCGAGCGCAGCTGGCCAAGGCACCAGGAGTGGGTGGCACGTGGCCTGGCGCCCATACAGTGCTCCCCCAGCAGCCGAGCACGTCCTGGGGGCAGCGCCCTGCAAGAGGTGCCAACGGAGGGGTGGCTCCGGGGGGAGGCTGTGCCCTGTGCGGCCCCTCTCCCGGAGGGGCATGGGCGCTGGTGGCACTGGTTCTGGTTCTGGTAGTGAGCAGGGAACCTGCCCCACTGCCAAGCGGGGCTGAGCGCACTGATGCTTCCTGCTGGGAAGCTCTGCCCGGCACGGACACTGAGCCAAGGCGGGCTGGGCCGAACCCAGGTCAGCTGAGCTGTGCCAAGCCATGCCGTGCCAAGCTGTGCTGAACTGAGCTGACCTGTGCCTACCTAGGTGGCATGATGCCCCGAGCCGTGCCGAGCCCAGCCGAGCTGTGATGCAGTTGGCGTGGCATCTGGAAGCATGCTAAACCAAGTCAAGCCGTGCTGAACCAAGCTGAGTCGAGCTGAGCTGTGCCTGCCTGGGTGGCATGTCCTAAGCCATGCTGAACTGAGCCAAACTGTGCTGTGTCAAGCCGATCTGTGCTGAGCTGTGCTGTCAAGCTGTGCTGAGCCAAGCTGAGCTGTGCCTACCTAGGTGGCATGATGTCCCGAGCCGTGCTGACCTGAGCTGTGCTGCAGGTGGCACAGCTTCTTGAGGCATGCTAAACCAAGTTAAGCCATGGTGAACCAAGCCGAGCTGAGCTGAGATATGCCTACCTGGGTGGCACGATGTCCCAAGCCACGCTGAACTGATTTGAGCTGAGCCATGCCGAGCCCTGCCAAGCTGAGCTGTGCCAAGCTGTGCTGAGCAGTACAGCATGGTGGCATGATGTCCTGAGCCATGCTGAGCCGATCCAAGCTGAGCCGATCCAAGCTGAGCCGTGCCAAGCTGACCTGTGCCTACCTTGTTGGCAACATCTCCTGAGCCATCCTGAACTGAGCTTAGCTGAGCCCTGTTGTGTGGGTGGCATGATGTCCCAAGTCAGGATGAACCAAGTTGAGCTGAGCCGGGCCGAACTCAGCTGTGCCCACCTGGGTGGCACAATATCCCGAGCTGCGCTGACCGACCCGAGCTGTGCCCACCTAGGTGGCACGGTGTCCCTAGACGGGCTGAACTGAGCTGATCGGAGGTGAGCTATGCTGAGCTGAGCCGAGCCATGCTGAGTTGAGTCGCGCCTACCTAGGTGGCCCAATAGCCCGAGCCATGCTGAGCCGAGCCGTGCTGTGCTGAGCCGAGCCGTGCCCACTGAAGTGGCATGACATCCCGAGCCGAGCTGAGCCGTGCCGTGCTGAGCTGAGCTGAGCCCACCTAGGTGG
>NW_010235555.1:0-531 GCF_000690775.1 Eurypyga helias
CGCCCCACGCATGCCCCATGGTGGCCCGCCACGGAAGCCCTCTGCCCGCGGTGGGCGGCGATACCCGCCTGCCCTGCGCCTTGCGAAATCCTAAATTCACATCCTGATCTTTCGGGTGGGTTGGTTTTGTCCCTCATCGGTTTCTAGACAGCCTCACTCGCCGGGGAAGGGGGCGTCCCCGCGGAGCGGTCACCTCGCGGGTGCTCCCACTCGAAGATCACGCAGCCGCCCCGCCGCCTCCTCTGCAGCAGTGCCACCGCAGGCGGGGACTCAGGCTGCTTGGAGTCGGCGGGAGTTGGCCTAGTCCCTCTAAGACAGCCTGGTATCTTCACGCAACCCTGCCACGCTCCTGGTCTCAGAAAAGACAGGGCTGTCGGAAATAACGGGTCTGCTGGTCAGGTGTCAATGAACTATCGCGATTATGCATGGGCACGTGTAGGCGCCACCTCGTTTTCCCGGTTTGTCATCGCTGACCGACGTAAAGGGGCCTTGCTCCAAAAGAAGCAGAGATGGCGGGTGAGAGATTCCCAG
>NW_010235555.1:609-9793 GCF_000690775.1 Eurypyga helias
GCTCCCGCTTGGCCTGCGGTCAGGCTGTACAGCGCCTGCTTCAAACGGAATAGCTCTGACTGTATCTTTCAGGGAAAGAAAATAGGCTGTAGGTCTTTAAACCAATAAAGAGGGTTTTGAGGGCTTGAACGACGGGGTGTCGCCACCCCACTCAGGTGCGCCGTGCCCGGCCGGTGGGGACAGAGCGGGCATACTCTGGGCAGCATCAACGGCATAGCTGATGGGACATCTTCCCCCCCGAGAGGGGGCGGACTGCTTTCTGAGAGTCTCCCACAGCACTAAACATCCTGGGTGGAAAGGGTTTCTCACGCTAAATCACGGTGCTAATCCAGGGATACCCTCCGGCGCTCCCCATGGAAGAAAGTAGAGTGGGTCGCAGTTCGGTACCGAGAACTTTTTATTTCGTACACACATTCCTTTTTTTTTTTTTTCAGTAAAATCTTTAAATATCTGCATCTGTGTGCGGGTGTTGGCCCCGCAAAAGTAAACTGGTCGGGAGATCCTGTTCCGAAATGGCTGATGCCACCCACTCCTGCACACCTCGGCGTAAGGACCCTCGATGTTCAATGTCAGTGTGTTTTGCTGGCGTGTTAGGCTGCTTTCAGCTGTGAGCTCAGGCAGGACCCACCGCCCTTCTCAAGAGGATGAAAATTGTCTTCCATCGGTGCAGGTAGGAGTGGGCGGCAAGGAGTGCCAGCACATCAGCTGGCGCAGGGTTTAGGTCCCAGTCAATCCCTTCATCATTAATAAAACAGTGCGCTGAGAAAAATACGTGTAAACAAACGCGGCCGCAGTCCCCCCCGACCACATCCGTGGCTTTTTCTGATCCTCGATGTGCAGCGCCCGCTTGGCCGCTGTGCTTTCAATACGGCAAGGATGGGGACACCACGGGACTGCGTGGATGTCCCTTTGTTCTGGATACGACGGGGCGCGATGTATCTATTCGCGGGACATTTTCCTCTCGAGCAACGCTCAGTTTCTTTTGGCTCTGAGGAACACATGGCGGAGCACGTGGGGAAATGGAAAGAGATGTGCTTGTGACTGTTCATCTACCAGAGAAGCTTCTCCCGAAAGACTGAAGTCTAGAGCCGAGGCACAATAATCTCAACCACATTTGGTTTTATAGTAAATTAATACTGCAGTCTATATAGTTGAGCGGGAAGTCGAAAGCCAAACCAAAGCCCTTGTCAAAATAAATACTCATCAGCAAATATTTTGATTACTTAAAAATGCTTTAATAAGTGTCTAGCGTTTCAAAAGAAAAAAATAAAGATGAGGAGTCAGCCCGAGCACCACATGCCTCGCAGCTCACCCCCGAGCGAGAGACGAGACGTTGATTAGTCTGCATTGTGTGGGGCTATAGGAATAGACTCACAAAGTTTTATTTGCTATTATCTCGTTCAGCGTCTCGCACGATGCTCCAAATGTCCAGCTGGGTTGGAGGCTCTGCATCAGGAAGGGCGCAGATTGAAAACGAGGTCCCGAAAACATCTGAGGCTGCCCAAAACGGTGAAGACGCCCTCGTGTGCGGATCCATGAGAGATGCGAGGTGATCCTGGAGTGTTGAGGGGGTGTTAGGGTGGTGTCGCTACCCCCTGTCCCCTCGAAGAAGAAGCCCCAGGGTTACCCCCCTGTGCCCCAGGGTATAGTACCAGCTCTCTCCCTACTAGGGCTGCTATAGATTTCCAGGAGATTTGTCAGCCTTCTGGTCCGCAGAGCTGGAAGCCTGAAATGTCCAAAGCGGGCACGGTGCACGAACTGAAACATTTATACACTTACTTCCCTTAAAGTCTTTATTAACTACCTCCAAGGACCGTGGCTGCTGCAGCTTCTGCTCTTGCACGGTGGTGGTCTGGCACCTCCACGAAGCACACATGCTAAACAGATTAAGATGCTTCGGCTGACCCATACTTCACAAACCAGGGATAGAGTTTCTCCAGCTCCATGTGGAAATTAACCTATATGTAGCAATGGTCAGCTGCAAAGAGGGAGTTCCCGAGCAATCTAAACAACCTACAGTTCTTTGTTACTTTTGGCCTTTCCCTCCCTTTCCATGGCTAAACATTTGTTAAAATAGGAAGTAAATAATAATTAAAAAAAACCCCAAACCAAAACCAAAATCCCCAGAAAAAAATAAGGAAGACAGAAGAAAAAACCTTACTCCTCTCCCTTCGCCCCTCTTCCACTTTCGCTGGGTTTGTGGACCTACCTGTAAGAGGTTTTGTGCCGGTGCTTTTTTGTTTGTTGTTTTGGAAAGGTAGAGCTTCTTTTAGTAAAGGCTAAAATCTCAGTTGCATGGCTCATTAAATACTTTTGAAGGGCAGGTTAGAGGCACAGGTTTGGGAGTGTTATCACTGATGGAAAGACTTCAGTCGCTGATGTCCCCTCTTCCGTCATTTACATTTGAAAACACCCTGAGGTAGAGCTGTTTGCAGAGACCCGGGGAAGGAGTTTCCAGCATGCTAATCCCACCACTTTCCCTGCAACAGCCTCTTCGCCTTGTGCCTTTGCGACATCGATTTTACATCCTCGCCCTCTGGCTGCAAGCTCCAGATTTTCAGAGAGGGTAAGAACAAATAGAAGTAACTGTTGGCTTGTGTCACACGGGGCTGTCATGGTAATAAACACACGGCTTCTCCTCCAGGAATTCCTAATCCTCCCTGTGTGGCTCTAGGCCTGTGGATAATATCATTACAGGACTAAACAAATAAACAGTCTATCTGAATCAAGCAGGAGGCACTGGGGCCCACAGTTCCTCTCTGCAAAGATGATACAAGTAAATTTACACTCACAGCTTGGAGAGGGTCCAGTGGCTATGAATAGCTGCTCAGTTCTACAACACTGGCTCTGGGCTGGGAAATGGTGCTGACCCTCCTGCTCTGTATTTGCTGCAATCAATGTGAGCTATTCAGGGCTGTGTTTTCCTTACTATCCTCTGCTGGGAACATCAAGGACCACTAACGCTTTTATGAACCCAGGATCGGGGAAGACGCTTTTACTACAAAGTTGGAGTATTAAACCCAGTGACATGAATGAGAGGTTAACGTGCTTCTGCCAACCAGGAGCTGGGCTCTCTCATGCGATTTCCTGTTGTTCCGGCTGCTGCCTCGTATTTGATAAACTCGCTCACGCGCTGGGATGCACAGCCACATTCTTCCTCGCCCTATAAAAAAATAACATAAAAATAAAGGCAAATCCAGCTGCAATCAAGATCCAACACAACCTAGACATTTTAATAGCGCTCCATAAATTCCGGTCTCAAGTTGCAATAAGTAACTTGAATGGCATATTGGGAACATTAGCATTTATATCTCATCGCTCCTCCAAACTACATATATCAAACTTATCTGTATGGATCTGTCTCCGTGTCATAAAAATTCCCAATTGCTGGGCATTTAGCACCATCACACCCCGCAAATGACAATTAATAAATCATATTTCAATGCAGGTGATTTTCTATACAAAAAAAAACATTTCTATGGTAGAAAACCTCACTATCTTTTATTTTTAAAAGATTTAGTTATCATCTACAGTGCTATGCTTTTGGGGAAAGAGATGTTTTATTGCTTCTCAGACATCAAGAGGAATACCTTATTGTGTTCTTATCTATAGTTTCTTTGCAATGGTTCTCCTGAAATTTGTTTTCTACAGCTGCAAATGTTGGAGATGTTTAGCTCAAATGAAATCCTTTCTTTTTTATAAAAACATCAATAAAAACATTCCACCCAAATTGTGTCCTAAAGCATTTTTTTCTCTGCAAAGGAGAAAAATCCAAGAGATACGTGATTAATAGAAGTGTGGGTGGGTGGGAAGGTGGTCGTTGAAGTGAAAAATTACTCCAGATGAAGCTATACTGTCTTACTGTAGAAATATAAAGCTATGAATTTTCTGAACCATGCCGGGCAGGAAGGCCTCTTACACAGTTCATATGAGTTTCAGGAGCAGGAAAGTCCTGGTTCTAATTTTGATTAGGCAATTTGACAAAAATCTTGCCAAATTAAATAGCACAAATACAATCACTTAATTAACTCAGTTTGGTGTCAAAGAATAACAGAGACTTTCCTCAGGATACGTTCTGGCCACTTCAGGCCCGCCAGCTCATGCTTCCCCCCTAAGTAGACACGGAGTATTTGGAGGTGGGCTATGTTGCTGGTGCACCTCCTGGATCCTCCTGGCAGTTAGAGGGTTACACAGCTCCCTTCCCAGAGAACCCATTGGATGCACCCTGGTTTTATGTACCAGGGCTTTTTTGTTTGTTTAGCTTTCATGGTGCTGTGCCAATGGTTTAAAAGAGTATGCATTTTTAATTAAGTCAGATTTCCTTGCTGTATCTGAAGGCTTGATTATAGCTGGAATGAATACCAGACTCAGAGATGGAGCAGCTCCAGACACTCCTGTGTCAGCACGTAATTGTGAATAGTAGCCTTGGACAGGACTAGGAGCAGTCACTAAAGGAACTGGACAGACTTTGAGAAGGTCAACCCTTGTCTTTGCTTATGTGAAATTTCCACAAGTTTTTATTGTTGTTCTGCTGTAGGACCTTATCGATGAATAAATTATAATGCAGTAACTCCTACAGAGCTGTGCTCTTTCAGATTTTTTATTGACATTATCTTAGACTACTCTGCAAAATTCTTCTGTGCAGGAACTTCATATCCTCTATGGTTACAGCCTCCTTGGGAGGTGCTTTCGGGAGCGTACTGCTCAGGAGCAGGCTTACGCTCCTGCCTCCTTGCTGGTGCCCATTAAAGGTCCGTGAACAACTGGACAACTTGGGTGACTGCTGACTGCACTGAGAGTGCCTGGTGCTGAGCCTTGTGTCCTGAAGTGAAGAGAGAAGGAGCTCTCAGGGCTTCTGTGCTGTAGCACATTCTGTGACTTGCCTGGTGGAGAAAGAAGAGCCACTTAGGCCCTCTACCAGCTTCTTGCCCAATGAATTGACATTTTCCCCTTCATTCTTACCTGCCAGCCAAGTTCTGGCCTGTCTTGCTCCTTAGTTTAATTTTGCTCCTCCCTAAAGTTGGCTTGGCCACTGAATCAGAAGATGTCCCCCTGTCACTATTGTTATGGAATGGGGACTGTTCCTGCTTTGCAGCACAAGTTCCAGGCATTGCCTGGCAGTGATAGTGACAGAACAGGGAAGGGAGGAAGGGCAAGCCTAGCTGCCTTTCCCACAAAGTGGGCTTCAGACTCAGAAGTCTTTTTCCTCACCACACAACCATGCTGAACCTGGGAAAAATGATCTCCTGATAAGCTACCTGGCAACTCCATCCCATGTTAGTGCAGTGGTGGACAGAAACATCCTGAAGTGCAGCTGTGCTGGGGAGAGGTCACAACTGATTTTCTTGGAAACTGCTGAAGATAGGACTTGAATTTGTGTTTCCAGGGACATAACTCATGTGTTAAAACCAAGAGGTTAGTAGTTCAATCCCCAAGGGAGGAGAGCTCAAAGAAGAAATCAGATTTATTCCCTTAATAAGATGAGTTCAGAGTACAGGGATATTTTCTTAGCATGGTTCCTCATGGCCATCAAATCACATGGGTAGTTTTAAGATCAGCTTTGCCCTCCCTAAGCTGTGCATGTTCTTAATGTTAGTTCAAGGCTTCTTACTGGGGAGCTTGTTACCACAGGAAGGATATCACTGCAGCTCTCCATCCACCAACTGCAATGCAGGGAGACAGCAGTCGAAGGAGCAAAGTTGCCAAAGAGTTACTGGCTCCCACTGCCCTTTTCCACTAATAAAACCCACCACGGCGTGATTGGCTCTGACCTCCTTTCCATTGTCATAAAGCTGGAATCAAAGAACGTGACTGCTTTTATTGGCAAAACTTTTGCTCCATCAGTGATGTCAAAATGCAGGAGGCAGCTGAGGGTTCACCGGCAGCTCAGCACAGAGCAGGCTTTCTGGGTGAAAGGAGCCTTCTGTCAATTCCCCTCCTGAGGCACTTAGGTTTAAGGAAATGTTTGTACTGCTCTAGAAAAAGAGCTGGCCGGGTGTTTTTCTTTTGTGCTTAGGCACTCTGAAAGGAATTCCTGTGGGCACAATTATCTCACATATGGCAAGTCAGAAACAAAACAAAACAAAAAGGCCAAAGGGAAAAAAAGTAGAGAGAAGAAGAAAAAAATCAAAGGTCACTTGGATGCTTTGGCCCAGCACAGGAAAGAGGAAAATCCACCTTGGAGGATACAACTTACTGAAGGAGAGCTGGAAACCCATGATCAAAGCAATAGGAAACTGAGAACAAGCAGTGGCCCAGCTACAACTGTTGAAACAAATCCCAGCCTCTGCAAACTGTAGGAACAGGGTGTCAGTGTTGCAAATGAAATGGAAACTGTATGTGTGTGTATGTGGTGAACTTCATGGGACTGTGCTTTCTGCACCCAATGGTTTGTCTGGAACAAAACACAGGAATGCAATGGGGAAAGGGGTTGATAGGGGCAGCCAGCCTTGCCTTATCTGCATTACTACCCACGCTGTTCACTGCCAGCTGCTTGATGGGGTCACACCCAGATCTTGTGCGATGCTGCACGGAACAGCAGCACTTAGTCCTTTCAGCATCTCCGTGGCAAAGGTTAGAGCAAATTAAATCCTATGCATAGAAGGTAAAAGGAGGCTTTGTTCCCAGCCAAACAGCCAGTCACAGGCAAGAAGAAAATCTACTGATTTTGCTCAGCTTCCTCTGATAGGAGACAAAGCAGAATCAAGGGGATATGTTACTTCAGACCTATTACCTGTGCAGGGCAGTGGTATCAACTGCCAGCAGCCACTAGGGTTGGGATAGAAGCTGTTACTTCTCTTTAAAATTCAAAGACCCCACAGTCTCTAGACAATCTAAAACTTTTTTTCAAAACTATTTCTTAACCTTCATTAAAAACCCATTGTAATTTTGAGATTAAGTAATCATATTTTAGGTCATAACTCGATTGATTAAATGTACTCACTGATATTGGCGTTCATTCTTGGAGGATGCCTTGGCTACTTCACTACATCTAGCTTGTCATGAATGCAAGCCTCTTCCTGCACTTCAATTCATATTTGCTTAGTGTCCAAAGCGTTTCAATACCTGCCCATATTTAAGAATCTGTGCAAACTCCAGTACTGGGAAAGATGAGAGGAAACCCTGAAATTCTGCAGCCTGTCAGTACTGACCCCTATATCTCTTCCTCCATATGGGTAGCACCATCAGGCTTTTTCCTAGAGGGCATTGTGTGCCACAACACACTGTGGTGCTAGTATCAACACATGCATGTGTCAGGGATCATTTCTGAGTCTGTTTCCTGGGCTGTGTTTACATAATGGGTATGGATGAAGCACTTGAATCAGAGCATCAGTGGAAGCATAATGTTCTCCCGGGATATTTGGCCTCAGTGGGATCACACCGCAGATGAGATGTTGTAAGACCAACAGCAGGGAATCATGGTGTGTCATAAGCCTTCCTTGGCATTAACTCTGCAAAGGACATTACAGCATGTTTGAGTTCCTACTCAGAGGAGTAGGGAATGGATTAGACTGCCAGCTTATAAAGCGTCCAAAAGAGCTTATTAGTTTTCACTGGGATATCTAGCACCTGGTAGATGATCAGTTCCTCCGGCATTTTTCCCCCTGAGTGACAGCAAGCGCAAATCAATAGATATGGTAAATACTTAGGTTGTCTGCATTTAAAAACATTGTTCATTTTATTCTTTTCGTTATAAGTAACAGAAAATGATGGATGTTCTTATTTGGAGAAAATATGAAACAAAGTGCTGACTCACTTGCTACTGCATATGTTTTAACTCCTCAAAAAATCCCCCTAGTTTGTCCTTTCTAAAATCTTGATGGCCAAATGATGACCCAGAACATATGTTTGTGCAGGGTCTCCAATTTCCCTGCATCCTCCCACCTTCAGGGTCACACTGTGGGGTGTTGTTCCATTGCTGTCTGTGGCACAGCAGAGTGATGAACCCAGCCTCCTTCCTCTCCATGCCAGTATCACAACCAGGTGAGCAAAGCCGCAAGGAGAAGCAAGGCTGCTCTACTCTCAGGTTCCCAGGAGATCTGGCATGCAGCAAAACAGTGCTCTGCCTGGGCTCCTGGATGGGATAACAGCGGTAATAATTTATAATTCTTGGACAGCTATGCCATCACAAAGCCCTGTGAAAATATTTTCATTAGGTCCAATTTAACTATGCCACACTCCCTGTCACAAAGCCAAAAATCATCTCTGCTGTAAATACAAGGACTCTGGGATGTGGTCAACCCCCAGACATTGGGCTCTCCATAGTAAAGGCCAGGGAGGATATGTTTATTATTATTTTTAGTAATAATTATCTGATAATTTTTATTCCAGTCAATTAGTTTCTGAGTTGAGGAAAAAAACTTCTGTGAGGAATTAAGCTGCATATAAGGAGTATAAATAATGAAGGTAATGTGAAGAAAAGTTTATAGACTGATTTGTCTTCACTAAAGAGGTCCAATATGAAATACATGGGCTCACGTTAGGCCCTCTCTGTTATGTTCACTGTGTACATCTGCTGGAAATGCACTGGCTATGATAGATGTATACAGATGCAGTGGAAAGCAGAATCTGCCTAATACTTCTGTAGTTTTGATCTTGTTATAAATGTAAATTCCTTGGCTTTCAAGAGCAGCCTCCCAGAAATCATGATTGTATCCTTCATGTAATCACTGCGCATGTGTAGAGAAGTTGTGCCGTTTGTTTTTCTGGCACAGAACTCATTTTAAAATGAGATTACTTAATTGAAGAAAACATTTCCTGACATGTTGCAAATCAACATTTGAACCAAAGCTTCTCTTTTTGTGTAAGGAGAGGATGAGTACACTCCAGCCTGTTTAATCCATGTGGAGCTCAATGAATTCATTTTAACCACTGAGGCATTTGATTGGTAAAACATAATGTAGCACAGTGTGAAGCAGCTTGCCATCAGTTAAACAGTTTTGCTCAGTCAGATTGCTCTGATAATTATTTGGCTTGGGGGGGGGGGTCTTCCATAATTCCTTCAGAGAGGCTATAGCTCCACAGGCAGAGCAACAGACCAATACAGACAGGGAGACTAGTTCAGGCAGCACAGGTTTTTATAAACACCTACCCTTGATTGTTACCAGGTATATTGTCATTTGGGTATACTCTGTGTATGTTTATGCCAACTTTAAGTGCTTTATAAGCATATATATATTAAAAA
>NW_010235556.1:0-18924 GCF_000690775.1 Eurypyga helias
CCTCGCTGCCTTCCTGGTGTGCCGGTTGACCTCCGCTTCTAATCCCTTCCCAGGTTCCAGCCTGGAGCTTGAAGCTGCTTTTCAACCGATTTAATGTCCCGATCTGCTCTGCCTTTGCTCTGGCAACTTCCAGGCGAGTCCGGGAGGGCAGGATCTGCCCCTTTGCTTCCCACCCCGGAGCACGGCAGGACTATCCACCCACCCCTGGACATCTCCTGCCCACGGCTCTGGGGAGGAAGGCATTTTTTGGGGTAGTTTCCTGTGAGATGCATCTTCCCACTCGTGGGCTGACCGGCACCACGGGGACCCAGCCATGCTTCCACGCTGCCTTGCAGTTCGTGGACGTGGGCACGGGAGGGTGCAAGTGCTTTTCCTAACCCTTTCCCAGGAAAGGAAGGACGAGGCTGGGGTGGGCACGTCAGGGTCTCGCCTTCCGTCAATCCACCCTTGCAGCGACGAGAAGGAAAATTACTCGGAGCCAAAACAATTCAGGATGGTTTAAACAGGGATAAGAGGTTTTCCTGGAAATGCCAGCAGGGATTTTGGCAGGGCTATTGGCAGTACCTGGTGCTGGGGGTGCAGGATGCGACCCGGCAGGGACAGATCCCACCTCGGCTTCGCCGAGCACCCCCAGCCATCCCCAGCACCGTGGGATCCCTCGTCCTTCCCGGACTGCTGCGGGAGCTTGGGGTGGGATGAAACCCCCATGGCGCTGCAGCCAGTCCTCCCTCTCTGCCATTCATCCTCATTTTATTATTACATTAATGACAATTCTGGCTTAATAAGAGGATTTTGCTTAGTTGGGCAAAAGTGGCCCCACATCAGCGACACGGGTTTAATGACAGAAATTGAATTATGTTACCAGGCCGACGCAAACTTCCCTGGCAGTTTAAAAAATCATTAATTTCCCCTACCATAGCCTGCAGCTGACCTCCCTTTTTAATTTTTAAATTTTTTTTCATTTGCATGCCATGAGGAGGACCTGCCTCTTTGACCCTCCTCGGGATGGCTCCGGTGGTTGGCAAAGCAGCCAGAGCGCAGCAAGATTTAGATTAATTCTCCTAATAAAGATGACAAGACCTATAGAAATTATGTTACGCAAGGAAAAAGCAAATGACCTGGAGGCATCAGGAAGCTCTAATTACCCTAATTCCTTGGACCCAGTGCCGGGAGGAGCGCGCTGGCTGGCCGGGCAGTCCTCCACCTGCACCCGGCTGCTCTTACCTGAAATATTCACTCGTGTTCAAGTGGGTGCTTAGCCTCGCAGGGGTGGCTCCTTCTTTTCTATTTCCCTACTTTTGTTTCCTTTTACCCTTCAATCCAGGGTTTTTCCCACTCCAGCTGCGGCTGCGGGCTCCCCCGTGCCAGCAGGTCCGTGGGCAGGGTGGCACGCTGCGGGCAGGAGGGTGCATCTGGCTGTAAACACGCCCCGAGACCCCAAAGCAGTGCTTTTGGGGGTTTGCACACTGAGGGGTCCCTTGGGGTGGGGAGCACGGCCCGGTTTGGGTGCTGTTGCACAGTCTGGTCCTGGCAAACGGGTGCCTTCAGCGCTGAGCTGTGCCGGGGTCCCATCCGGTGGTGGACCACCAGTTTGCTTAAAAGGGATTATTCAAATTCCTTTTGGGCCTGCAAAAACACAGTGAAGAGCTGGTTTTGTGTCAGTTACAAAAAATAAAGGGATGGTAATTAAATAAATACCACACACCCCTGATTTCCCCGAGATCTGGGGGGTCTCAGGAAGCAAGATGCATCCCCATTGCCCGGCTCGCCCGTTCCATCCTGGGAGCTCACCTGTCCCGCAGCACATCCAGCAACATCTGGGGAAAATTAAAGGCTTATTCCACTTCACTCACCGATAATAACTTCATCTCTCCCTGTTCCAGGCTGCCTCCCACCCGGAGACACCACTGCCAGGCGGGGGGGCAATCGCTGACCTCCCTCCTCAGGTTTGGTTAATCCGCCTGAACCTCCCAGAGCCACGAGGTGGGGAAATTTGTTTTTGGGTTGCAGTGTGCGTTAATTAGGGAGTTAATGACTGGAGACATTCAGAGCGAGTCCGAGCGCGCCAGAAAAATATTTAGCCCAAGGAAAATTTAAATCTTCCTTTTTGTTTTTCCTTCAGGGCTGTCGAGATCCGACTCTTTAAGGCAATTAGTGAGGGTTTATTTGTTAATCAGTCATACTCCTACACGCGCTTTGGGGTCTTATCTCACCCTCCCAAGTGCACACGGCTGTTAATGATGAGCTTTGTTTTTGATGTGGGAAATGTGTCCCAGGACGGCGGTGCAGGCGTGCTCCTGGGCTCGGCACCGGCTGCACCAGGACACGGCATGTGCCGATGGCAGCGCGGCCTGTCCCGTGCCCGAAGAGCCCCGTCCATCGCGAGCTCCATCCTCGGCCCAAGCGCATCCCGAGATTTTGGGGGTGTTTTCCCTGCGTGGGTCTCCCAGTGTCTGTGCAGGGTGGGACTAATCGCCCCCAGCCGAAACCCCACCCATGCCGTGGATGCAGGCAGAGCCGGTGCCAGCGTGGGGATGCCCCACAGCACTCCTGCCCTCCCCACGCCCCAACATGGAGCTGGAGGAACTGTCCCCAAAACACACTGCCCCTGTGCTCTCGGGGAAAGGTTCCGGCAGGGAAAGCTGCTTCCGGCATCAGTCCCACACCGTGGCTGCTCCTGTGGCCGCCCCGACGGGCCACGAGCCCGAAACCCACCGCTGCGGGCGATGCCCGGCCGGGGCTCTCCTCTCTGCGATCCTCGTGGCACGCGCTTTTAAGCGATACACTTCACCGTCCACAGTAATGATTTGTTGCTTGTAAAACCACCGTGATTAACTACAGTTTAGCCTCCTGGTTTCATGTCTTATCATGTTTCATCTCACACAAAAGGCATTTACAGTCTATTTTCAACTTCAAAGCAAATGCTCCTTGCGTGAGCATTAAGGAAGGCAAATATTTAAGCAGAACCTGTATGGCATTAGCGTCTCTTGATGTTCCCTGCTGAGTGAGGATTGATGGCTGCCTCAAAAGGCAGGGTTTTCCTATTGTTTTATGCACCAGTGATTAATATTTCATGTTCCCACTGTTATATATTTGCTGGCTGGCACTGGCCTACCCTGACAGTGCTTTCTTCATGTCTTACATGTCCAGCTTTTATGCACCTCAGTATAGGACGTGTGACTCTTGGCAGGGTCCTTTGCGCTTATTGAAGCCTCCTGCCCGAGTTTTTTGAATTAAGTCCATCTTGATGGCGTTAGGGCTGATGGCCTGTTCTCCTTCACTGTGTCCTGTCTCTTCATGGTGCTCTGTCCCAGCCCGGACCCCTTTGCTGCCCCAGCTTTTGGGTGGGTGCTGCGGGCTGTGGATGCAGCGTTCTTCCCCACGTGGCACCTGGATGGGGACAGTGGGGATGGCACCGCAGGGACCAGATCCCTGGTATCACCCTCTGCTATGACCCTATGTGTCACTGGCATCGCCTGGAGCCCGTCACGGCACTGCCATCGCCATCCAGCACCGCCTGGGCTGCCCCGGCGCAGGTTCTGCTCCCCAGCAGCGTTGGCACTGCGCTCGCCAGCGCTTCCGCACCACAATCCCCGAAAAACCCCCGCGTTCCCCAACCCAGCCTTGTCACTGCGGGATAAAAATAGCCCAGGACCAAATTCCTCCGCTTCGAACACGATGACACGCTGGCGTGCGTTTGTCTGAACGCTAAACACATTAAGATCAGGAACTGTAAGGGACGGCTCTGCTTATCATCCAGCTCGGAGTTAATATAATTCAATTAGCATGAACAGTAAATATAGCCCGTTTTAATTTAGATGGAAGGGTTGCTGCAGCTCAATCCTTTAATTTCAGGAGTAGGGAAGCTGTGGGAGGACTGCCAAGAATTTCTGCAAAGCCCACATTTTCTCGGAGCTGTGGGCCCTCGCGCCGGGTGCTCCGCAGCCGTGGCACGGAGGCTACCTCCGAGGAGCCCGTGTCCACCTGGCGAGGGGCTTCCCGGAGGGACCGGGAGGAGACGACGGTCCTGAATGGCATCGTTGTGAGATGCAGAATAAGAGTGGAAAGCTACCGTCAGGGAATAAGCAGAGCAGTCTATTTAAAGAGGACAAGACCGGCTCGGGAGAGACGCTGGAGACATGTGTCTTCAGGGCTGCGCTGCATTCTTTGGAGATGACTTTAAACGCATGCATCTTTTCTGCATCACAGTCTATCTTTGTTCCCC
The DNA here is from genome assembly GCF_000690775.1 of Eurypyga helias. Taxonomy (NCBI): domain Eukaryota; kingdom Metazoa; phylum Chordata; class Aves; order Eurypygiformes; family Eurypygidae; genus Eurypyga; species Eurypyga helias. Next base: position 4,226 of record NW_010235556.1, read on the forward strand.
TCTGACGTCTTGAGCCGGGGCTGGTAAAAAAAAAAGGGGCTGGCCCTGCCAGCAGCACGACAGCTCCGCTGGAAACCGACTTCCCCGTGCTTTCAGAAACGTCTCAGACATAGAACTCAAAGTGAGAGATCAAACTAGTTAATCTCGGATTAATTTAAGCTGCTGGCTCCAGCGAGCGAAGCATCAAGGCTCTGAGAGGGATGTAACACAGGCGGGAGGTGCTCCCCTCCCAGCCGTGTCCCGCGTCCCCTGTCCTGGTGCGAGGCACGGCACGTGGCACCGTGTAGCTCCCTGCCTCTTTCCGGATGAGCTAACCGCGACCGCAGTGCTTCCATCCGCCCAGCCCGGGCAGCAGGAGAGGGATGGGGTGGCCTGCTCTTCTCCTGGGAATCCCGGCTTGAAGCGAGCAGGGTTGTGGGTGCAGCGCGTGCGCGGGGCAAGGTCGGTGACGGGTCACGGGCTAACGAGGCTCATGAAATACACCCTCGGCTGGGCCAAGCTGAGTGTGTTCTGTCATCTCTCCTGACGTTACTGCCTAGCCTAGACGGCACTTAATTAAAATAGCTCATTTAACTGATGGCTCCTAAGATGCAATACTGGAGATTGTCCACTTTTCCCATCCAGCCCACGCACAGGGATGGCTACAACCAGGCGTGGCCGCTCCACGGGATGTGGGGGACACCAGTGGGGACCTGTGCCACCAGCTCAGATGGTGCTTGGATGGAAACAGGCACCAAGGGATTGCGGGTTTGGTGCTCAAAGAACTTGTGAACCGCCTGGGTTGTTCGGTACCTGGGGGATCTGACCCTCCCTGTCCCCAGCTCATCCACAAAGCCAGATGGAGACCTATGGAGCTGGTCCAGGTTGTCCCATACACCATGGTGCTGTAGGATGGCATGCTTAGGCTCTGCTGGTGCCACTGGTGGGATTGGCCATGGCTGCGGTTCCCGGCATGCCTTGGAGCCAGGGAGACACCCTTTTCTGTTGCATTGCCAAAAACCTCTTGCCACCTTTCAGGATCACAAGACCCACAGTGGGTGGTTCACCAGGCTGGCTGCATCCCCATCCCGGCTCCTTAAAACTCACTGCAATTAATGACTTGCTGAAAAGCAGCCTCAGTTTGAGCAACGCCCTTTCCCAGCCCAGAGGCACCAGCTGATGGGCACGGAGACCTCAGCCCTGCTTGCTTTGCAGAGCTGGATGCATTGGCCGGGCATGTGCCCGGCACACAAATCTGTGCTGGAACTGAGTGTGAGCATGAGGGGTTTCAGCTGATGGGAGCCCGGCAGGAACAGGGTCCTGCAAGCTCAATCCTGCCCACACAGCTGATGGGGAAGCAGAGAGAGCAGGGCTGGGGCTGGGAGCACTGATGGGGTGGAGTTGCTTCATCTGAGCTCAGGCACCACCCAGAGTGGGGCTTAAAGGAGGGAGCAGCCAGGTCTGGCCCCTCCTGGGATGAGCCAAGTTGTGGTTTGGGGCAGGGGCTGCTTGGGGGCCTCTGTCAGTGCTGGAACCCCAGAACTTTCCAGATAGAGATCACTGGAGTCAGCAAACCCTCTGCCTGATGCTCATATTCGGTGAGTGGATGCTCCAGAGTCCCGTGAGGGGCAGAGCTGCTGTGGTTTAAGTTGAGCTGAACTCAGCAGAGCCCTGGCTGAGCTTGGACTGCAGCCCCGAGCCGCAGCCTCCTCTTGTGTACTTAAAACTCTGAACATTAGATGTCGCATAAATGCTGATAAACATCAGGGTGAGATGGTGGCTGCAGGGTGGGAGCTGCAGCGTGGACCCCGGGTCTGGGTGGTGGATCGCAGGGGGCTCCTGCACCCCTGCCCTGAATACACCCACAACCCCTAATGAGCACCCTGTTTTGTGTGTACGTGGGTTTTCCAGAGAGCTGAGAGCCCACCCAGGACTTTGGGAAGCTGCGTTACTGGAGTCTGTGTCCATCCCTGGTGGGACACGTGCAGATGGTGATGGTCTGTGCGGGGAGCCAGGGGCGTTAAAGGGGGGCTGCAGCTCTCAGCTGGGTTTCCCATGGGAAGGAGGCTGCTGTGCTCCCTTGGGCTCTTTGCGAGGGGGTTTCCCTTTGGAGCATGGTGGTCAGTGTAGCCCAGCATGCGTGTCGGAGGGACACATGCCTGAGCCCTTGGGCTCTCCAGGGCTGAATGAGGCTCCTAGCAAAGCTGGGTGGCTGCTGGATCTCCTGTGCCGTGCAGAGGACAGGGCTGTGGTTTGCTTGGGATATCTTTTGCAGTCTGCCTTGTCCTGGGTTACCCTGGAGGTGCAGTATTTATGGGGAGGATAGAAAACCCCGGGAGTTGTATATTCCCAGGTTCCTGGGCTCTCCGGGGCAGTGCGCGGCATGCTGCAGACCCCTGTGCTGTGCATCCTGGCCGTGCCGAGCCCCAGGCGGCACGGACATGCCGAAACACCCAGCTGAAGCCGGGGCAGCCATCCACGTGTGTGCTGGGCTTTCTTGTGGCAGCATGATGGGCGAAGATGAGCCCGGAGCATTTCTTGTTTCCGAGGGATGCGTTGAGATCTGGGCTCCCTGTGAGGGACGGACTCTGCCCCCGTGCAGCATGAACTCGGGGAAATGAGGAGAGGCTGCAATCTGCCGATACATGCCGAAGGGCGAGACGGATCGTGTCCTCAATTACAGCTGCTCACGTGCGTGCGTCTTGCAAAATATGCAAGGCATTTGTTTAACTTCTTCGTTTGAGGCCAGCGGGGTGTCCTGATGCTTATCAAACCTGTGGCTTGGGTGTAGGCTCTGGGGAGGAAACGTGCTCCTGCAGACGGCCCCTGCCAAGCCAAGGCACTACTTGAATCTCCAAAACTGGGCCCAAACTGAACTTAGGTGTGGGCTTGTGTGGGTCGCTGTTGGGGCGGGATTGCTTCTACCCAGTATCGTGCAGGATCTCAGTTGCTGCTTCACATGACAGCAGGGGGGAGGTATTGGATCCTGGAAACGCAGGGAGGTGGGAGCAGTCAAGGAGAGCTGTGACCTCCTCAAGCTCGGCCTCAGCCAGGCTGCAAGTGCCTCCTGACGCTTCCTGGGCTGTCCCCGGCTTCCTGGGGACGAGGCTGGGGCTGGCGCCAGGGGTCCCGCTCTGCTGCCGGCACAGCCGCCCCGCTCTCCCCTGGGAGCTGCTGCAGAGCCGTGCTGGTGCCCACCGGGAGAGCTCTGTCTGCAGAGCTCCAGCCCATGGGGAAGGCTAAATGACTGCAAACCATAAAGGAGTCTGTAAAATTAGCAGCTAATTAGCAGTGACTGCGTGTGTGTCAAACCACGCCGCCGCTCCGTGCGGGGATGGGTGTGTGTGGCACTGGTTTGCTCCCCAGCCCAGGGCATTTGCTTGTAGCCCAGAGCTACCGTCTTGTAATTGCGAAATTAGGACAAAACAAGTGATTTGTTGCTACAAACGATAAGAGCAAATGGAAACACCTCCTGCCAGAGCTCTGACAAGGCTGACGCCTGCCTCCGGGTGCTGCGGTCTGCAGGAGGGGAAGGGATGTGCAGCGGGAGCACAGCTGGGCCAGCACCTCCCGGGTGGGACGGGCACTGCTTGCTCCAGGTGTCTGCAAAAATGGGCCAAAGCCTGAGCCCCCTGCTCCGTGTGTGGAGTGATGGATGGACACTGGGACTGGCGCAGTCTGGTGTCCCCTGCCACATCACCTGGTGTCCCCTGCTGCCGTGTGAAGGGACGGGCTGGCACAGCCCCCAGTAAAGGTTCCCACTGGTGATGCTGGTTGGACACTGGTAGTTTCTTGGTGAATTTGCGGGGTTGGTCTTCTCCCTTCCCTCTGCTCCAGTTGCAGGCAGCTCTGGGCTGGGCAGCCGCTCAGGCAAGATGAGCCGAGGACTGCAAAGCATTTGCCGTAGAATCTGAAGAATTTGGAGCGAAACCCCCAAAGAAATTAAGGACAGATGGGTTACAGCGGGGGAAAAAGAAACCCAAATTCCTTCTGCTGCTCAGTGCCTGTCTCCGAGGCAGCCCCTTGTCCATGATGTCCCTCGGTGTTGGCCATGGGGCTGGCTGGGCATCCTCCTGCATGCCGGGCGAGCCGCCGTGGGGACCTTGGCACCTCTGGATGATGCCAAGTGGGGACAATGCCTCTGCAGCAGCCGGGGTCATCCCTGCTCTCTGCCCATGGCCAACCCTTGCTGCTTCCCTGCTGATGGCCTGGGAGGACTCGGGGCTTCCTTAGGAGACACCCCGTGTTCCCAAAGCACAGCGGGAGACACGTGGCAAGAATTAACCTCCTCTCTCTTAATCGAGAGCTCCCAGAGAGGCTTCGGGGCAAAGCCAAACCCACCCGCTGCGCTGGCTGGGGTGTGCTGGGGTGTGAGCCCTATCCCCACGCCCGGGTTTATGGGCTGTAATCGCCGGGATTAGGAGCTTTCTGCTTGGGCTGGCGCTGGCACGGTGCCGGGAGCTGCGTCGGCCCCAACACCTGTGTGCTGACTTCAGCACCTCAAATATTTCTGATGCAACCCTTTTTCTTTTCCCCCTGTTAAAGCAAGCTTGGTGCTGTTGAACGTGTTAACGGGGAGAAATGAAGCATAATTGTTCCTTTGTGTGAAATGGGCTGGTAGAGTTGCAGTGCCTTGGCTGCAGAACTGGAAGCACAAACAGGTTGTGGTGTGGTCCTGCCTGGGCTTCTCTCTGTGCTCACCCGGGAAAGCAAACCTACTCCGAGAGCTGCTCAGGGGAGGAAAATCAGTGGGTTCCTCTCCCCACAGATGGGCAGAGGAAGGAGGATTGGGAAACGGTGCATCCTTTCCTCTCTGAAGGTGCTGTGGATAATTGCTGTTGTGTAGGGCTAATTTTATTATGGTGCGTTTGATACGTTCCCATACGCCAAGCCATGGTAAATGACCTCCAGATGAAGCCAACGCTGGTGCAGCCAGGGCTGGGGAGGAGGAGGAGGCAGGAGGAGTGTGTGGGGATGCAGCACTCCAGATGCAAACAATAAGGCCAGCGGATCTTGATTTCATCTGTCAAGTAATTGAGCTGGAAGTCTGTGCATGCTAATGACTCCACATCAAGCGGCTCGGTGCTCAGATGTGACCCATCCCGCTCTGTGGGGAGAGCGGGGGGCTGCAGCCTGCGGTGGCCGTGATGAATATCCCCCAGATGTTATCCCATAGGGGAAGTGAGACCCACATGTATGTTGTTAATAATGCCAAAGATCTGAGGTTAAAAATGACCACGGGGTGTTCACATGAGCCCCGGGATGGTGGGTCCCAGGGGCTGGTCCTGCTGGGGGAGGGCAGCAAGAGAGGGGCTGGGGGGGCTGACCCCTTGTCCCGGCCCTGCGCGTGGTGCTGCATGGGGTGGGTGAGCATCATCAGGGCTCCCAGCAGCAAAGTGCTCCCCGGCAGCCCTGGATGTTTGGGGGAGGCAGAGAATGCTCCGAGGAGCCCCAACAGCCATGAGAGTTGGAGGTGGGGGTGACACAAGGGAGTGGGATGCAGGGATGTCCTGGGAAGCAGAGCCAGCAGGCTCATCCCAGATATGTCCCTGTTCAGGGGGGTCTGTGGACAGCCAGGCCCTGTGTCTGGGCTCCTGCAGTTTGCTATCTCTCCCATGTTCCAGCCTCATCCTGGCAGCCTGGGCTGGGAAAGCCTGGCTGTGGCTGGATGAGACTCCCAGCATGAGGAGATGCCTGGATAATGTGCTGGTCCCCTGCTCCGGGCTGCTCTGCTCTCCTCTTGCACTGTGGTGGGATGAGCCCCGGCACAGGTGGTACGGACGGATGTCTCTCTGGGTTTCACCCCCAAGGTGTGATCCTAAACCTCATTCCCAGCATTTGGGAACTCTCTTGTTTTAATCTGTGCTCAAGTGATGCGTGGGACCCAAGGCAGGGACATGCATCTCTGTGGGGAGGGTGCTGCAGCCCAATGAGAAAGTGGGGATGCTCCCTCCGGTGAGGACTGCCGGCTTTCCCCTTTATCCATGAAGTTCACAGGGGGACAGGAGCTAGTGCTGCTGGGATGTGTCTGACGGGAGGTTGAGGAACAGGCAGAGGGTCCTGTGTGGATGAGCTGGGGGGTTCTGCCACTCTGCAGCAGGCCCTGTGGTGGGTCTGCTTGGGACTGTGACATGGGGAGCAACGGGAGAGTCCCGGAGCACTAGCACCCAAATATTTGGATGAAGCTCTGACCCGTGGGATGCTGGTGGGTACCATGAGCACATGTGGAGTGATGCTGACCCTGGGGTGGCTCTCCCTGCGGAGCAGAGCTCTCGGGCTGATGAACCTCAGTTTCCCGGCAGCTCTGGTCCAGCTCCATCTTCCCAGATGGAGCCAAGTCCGGCTGATTCACCTGAAAGCTTCTGTCATCGGCCTGGCTCCAGACAAAGCCCTGGCTCCTTCCCCCAGAGCCAACGAGCGCTGACCTGCCTTTCTGGGGAAGGGATGGGGCCCGTGGGGTCACGCAGCACATGTGGGTGTCTGTGCTATAGGAACCAGATGCCCACTGTCCCCGGGAAAGGGGATCCTCTCCACCAACAGTCTTTTGTCTCTCAATGGGGTTTGTCTCCGTGCCGTGCGTGAGCCGGGAAGGGGCCAGAGTACCGGGAGGCGGGATCTGAATGCTATGGAAGTGCGTGGGCAAGTGCTCGCAGTCCCCCAGCACCTGCAGTTTATTGGTGCGGGAGGTATTGCAGCCCCAGGGCTGTGGGAATGCGAGCGTACCCTGCGCCCTCTCCCACTTTGGAGGCTTTCCAGCCTTTCCCGGCTGATTGCTTCAGCATGTGCATCCCAGATGATGAGAGATGAGGGGATGGGCCCTTGCCTGCTGGGTGAGGCACGGCAGCCGGGCCAGACCCTGCCCTGGTGCCAGTGGGAGCTCCCAGCAGGCAGCGGTGCTCCCTGTGGCTCCATCCCACTCGCTTCTCCTCACTCCAGAGTTAGACCCAAGGGCTTGCTGGAAAGAGGGTGTTTTTCACCTGGAAAATGGGGTCGTGGCACGTTTGGCACACGTGGCTCCAGCTTGACCCGCTGGCTGCTGGGGCTTTGATTTCGGCAGCTGTAATTCATGAGTGCATGTGATGCATGCCACTGTTTGGGGGAATGGGAGTACTGGCTCCTCACGTTCATTACCTGATTCATTATCTGTTCATTAGCTGTTCTTAATGGTGCAATATTTTGCTGTCGTAGGGGTTTTGCAGAATTAAGACTGGCGTAGACAATGCAAATGGACAAAGAAAATGCATTATCCTTATATATGACTTAAATATTGTTGGCAGGGAGAGCTGCTTGGGAAATGGAGCCTGGGTGATGCTGCTGCCCCGTGCCAGGGGCTGCCCAGCATCAGCTGTAGGATACAGGGAGAGCCCAGGGGGAGCAAGACCATCCCTGTCTTGTGTGGGCTAAAACTCAGAATTCTGACCCGAAGTGGCAGTCCGATCCCTCTGCTATTACTGAAAATCTTCCGAAATTTCAGGTTTTATCGCGTTAAGCTCTGGAATCCGTGTTGGCCGCAGCGGAGGAGCAGGTTTTGCTGGTGGTGCAGCTGGCCAGGGTTTAATCCGCCGGTCGGTTTTGCCTCCCCCTTTGACACCACATTTTCTTTTTCCCGTTTCCAAACCTCAACCAAATGCACGCCAGAAGGGCACGCGGGACCCTGTCTCCCTCCTCGCTGGCAGTGGGGGAGCCCTTTGAACTCTGCTTTTTCTCCTCCATCCATTTGAGATTCCCATTTCGTTATTGCTCGGCTCTGCTCCAGATGTTCCAGTTCTTGATCCCACACCTTCCTCTCCCTTTGGCCACCGATTATTTGGCTGAACCAGAGCCAAATGAAAGCTACCCCCACCTGCGCATGGAATTAGCAGCGGGCATGCCAGAGCTTCATAGACTCGTAAACGTGGCCATCTGCGCCTGGTGACATGATGTTTTTAAAGGCAAACAAGCAAAACACCCCCCCCACCAGCCCCCAAATGGCTTGGGTTTGGGTTTTGGGTTTTTTTTGAAAGAAAAAAAAAAAATAGAGGAAACTTGTAAACCATTTTGCTTGAAAAAAGCTGTTTCCTGCAGAGATTGGGCACAGCGTGGAGCTCGCCGGCTGCAACTTGGGGGAAACCAGTGTGCCGCAAGCGAGCGGTGAGGATGCGCCTGCTCGCTGCTTGATTGGGAACAGCTCTGCGCACTTACCGGCTGATTTTGTGAGCATTTAGGCTATAATTCTCCGGCTCTGCCCTCCGAGGTGATGAGCTTTGCCTGTCTTACGGCACAGACCTGGCCCTGCCTGCCCAATGTGCAGAACTCAGCTGGGCTCCAGCCCTCCCGGCTCTCCGGTGGGCTTAGCACCAAGGTGCTGGGAGAGAGGACTTGGGGCTGGCATCCTTCCTTTGCCTCCGTTTTTAGGCTAAAAAAAGTGGGATTAAACCATTTGGCCACCCTGTTTCTAGCCTGCTGTAGTTTCTTTTTAAGAAAGAAAGAGGGAACTTCAGTGTGGCTTGCTGGTTTGTTCGCCAGACTGGCCCCATCCTCGCCGTGTTGCCACCTGAGCTGACGAGGTTTTGGTTGGCACCACCAGGAGATGTTACCCTGTACCTTCTCCCTCGGATGCTGCATCTCCCGCCGCCCAAAGGGGATGATGCTGTTGACTTGGATGTGCAGATAAACACCGGGTGGTGAAACACCGGGCACAATGACTACCCCCTTCCCATACGTATTGATGGGCTGCCCAGAGCCTTCACTGGGCACTTTAGATATGTCTATTTGGCATGTAATTAACTCGAAATGAGATCAGCAATGAACATGTAATTACGGTTCCACTGAGTTACCAAGTTTGTAAAGAGCAGGTAAGCTGTTATCAAGGTACCCCTGGCTGGTCAGTCAACTGCTCGTTGTGCAGACTGACGCAGCAGACAGGCAGAAATAACCACAGGGCATGCGAGGGGCATCGGAGAGGCTGGTAATGAGGAGCTGATGCTGTGACCTGAGACCTTGTTCCCTCCCTGCCCAAGAAAGGCAGAGGTGCCAGCAGCTCTCCCTTGAGTCGTGGCTCTTGTAAACCCACAGGGACTTGGCACCTCCTCAGCACTGAACCCACCTTGTCCCCAGGCTTTTTGGGCTGCAGATCCCCTGAAACACCCATCAGCGCGTCATGCAAAGCTCTGAAGGTCCTGATCTCTCTGCAGGCTGCAGCTGGATGGGCTCCATGCTGTTGTCTTTTGGCTGCAGCCGTCGACCACCTGCAAACAGTGATGTTGTGCTGTCGAGCTGCGTGGCATCACCTGCCTTCTTCAGGAGGGGACCAACTCAGCTGGAAATGGCTTGGTCACCCCGTACATCTAACCAGGATAAAGAAATCCCTCTGGATCCACAGACCTGTGTGACCAGATGCTGGGTAACAGCAAATCAAACTAAAAGATAAAGAAAAGCACGTTTGGTTTCCTGCATCCTCCCCATCCCTGTCATTTTTCACTCCCAGGATGATGTGGAACCGTTGTCACTCTTGCGTCTTTGCCCAGGAGGGCACCAATAAGGGAATAATTGCAGCCAGCCCCGAGTTTGTGTTTGCATGGGAAATGAGAAGGAAGGCGGGGCCAAGGCAGAGCTGGGAGGCTGTGTGGAGGATGTCGGAGCACTCCGGATGGCACAGTTAATAGCTGGTGTCCTGGGGACAGGGGTTTGGTTAGCAAGGGGCTGTCTCTGATACTCTGCAGCTCTGCCTGCTCTAATAAAAATCGCACGTTTCATGTATATTATTTTTTAAATTGAAGCTTTAAAAAAAATCAGCGGGTTTTGGCTGCTTTATCCCCTTATTGGGATTATTTAAATCAAAAGCAGAAATAGGGGGAAGGCTCCTTTTGTAACTCCAGCTGGCCAGGAGCCAGCCGTGTCTGCGCTGCTGGGAGAGGGCTGCTCCTTGGGCTGCCGTGGAGGCAGAGGGCAGGGGGGTGGCTGGGGGTCCCATGGCTGGGGAGGCTGCTGCCCTAAAATGCTTTATGAGAATAAGGTGGAGGTGTTGAACCCGCATCCCTCCCAGGCTGATGGAGGGAGCACAGACCTGGAAGTGCCAAGGGCTGGGAGAAGCCACATCTTCCCTTTGGTGCTGCCGGCACCAGCTTTTCCCTTCTGTGTGATGCCGGGTCGCTGCTTGGCCACCTGCACCACGGTGGGAAGGTGCATCCTGCCATCCCACGGGGAATCTGGCAAGGTGGCCTCCAGCACCTAATGCTGGGGCATTGCTTTCCATGCTGAAACCCTCGCTCCTGGCGGGGTGTCCCCTTCCCGGGACTGGCCGCGGGGAATCTGGCAAGGCGGCCTCCAGCGCCTAATGCTGGAGCATTGCTTTCCCTGCTGAAACCCTCGCTCCTGGTGGGGTGTCCCCTTCCCGGGACTGGCAGGAGAGCGGCTTTGCCCTGGTCCGTGCAGCCTCCGCACGGCTCAGATCCCAGCGGGCACCAGGCTGGAGCAGGGAGCTGAGGTGACCGAGCGTCCTGGAGGTGGCAGGGGACAGCAGGCTTGTTGGTGGGTGTTTCTGTTGTGCAACTGCCTTGCCCCCACCCCTCCCCAAGCGGGGCTGTCTCCAGCTCCCCGGTATTGCTATAGCTGCAGGCGATTTTCTGTGTCGAAGTTTTGCAAAACCATATTAAGAAAAATCTCGCCCTGGTGCTGCTGGCTCCGCTCCAGGCTGGAAATTGCATTCCCCTGCTTGAAATTCCTCCCGGAGTTTTAGATGGAGAATGTACAACTTCACTTTCCATCTTGAGCTGCTGTCACACATTTTAATAACAGGGGCTGTGCTACACCCCAGAGGTGGCCACGCGCCAGGATTTTGAAGCGAACCCGTTGGAGTGGTTGCGGCGAGGTTTTGGACAGCTGCGAAGGTGCTGGAGCCGCGGCTCAGCCCCGGTCCTTCCTGGCCCCTGAGCCCGGCTCAGCCTCTTGGACTCAGGACAGAGTTCGCGGGTTAATTTTTCATCCCGTGTGAGTGTGGTGATAAGTTTGTTGGTGTCTCCTTTGCCCCGGGTGATGGGAACCTCCTGCTTCCGGAGGGGATCGGCTCCGTTTGCTGCATTGCAGAGCCCATGACCCCAATGAGAGGGAGAAGTGATGCATTCCTCCTTCATGCTTGTACCCATCCCGGCTCGCCTGGCCCTGGTGAGCTCGGGAAAAGCCCTGATGGTCCTGTCTGGGTTTCTCCCTCTGTGAAACCTGCCTCTCCCCACTGGCAGGATCAGGGCAATTCCCCCCCTGATGTTACACTGAGGTGGGGTTTGTTTTTTCAGTACCCAGCAGGTAAACCTCAAAGCTTGCCAGGTCTCTGGGGAAAGGCTTGCTGATGCTACAGGCCAGCTGAGCTGGGTGACCAGGGGTGGCCTTGGCTGAGACCCTGGAGGGGACTACAGAGACAAAGGCCCTGCTGGCACCCCCAACCCGATGACCCCAGCGCTCAGCTGCAGGTGCGGACCACAGCTCGAGAGTACCCTGTCCCCTTAGCTGGGGGGCTGTGTTGTCTTAGGGACAGTCACAGGGCTGCTCTTCCAGCAAGCATCACCGTGCCTGGGGCTAGAGCATCCCACCCCCTGTGGTACCCACATCCCTGGGGACAAGACCTGCATCCCTGGGGATGGGATGGGGTTTGCCTCCGCAGCAGGCGCTGGCGTGCCTCTTACCCAGCTCTTTTATGGATTGCTCTTTGAACCCAAGGAGTTGTGCTGTATTTGTAAAACACACCGCCGTAATCAGGGAAACAGCCTTCCTAATTGGATTGGAACGGCCCGGAGTAATTGGCTGTTTGGGAGCAGCCGTTTTGAATCAAGCTGTGCAAGCCTTAATAAGTTTGCTCGCCTTTATCAGCTTGGCAAACTCCGCTGTGGAAGTGACCTGTTAAATGATCTCCCATGTTTCTAAAGCATTTTTCATCCCCACTGATCCCTTGAGCCCTTTTCTTTCTTTCTTTGTAATAACAAACTTTGGGAAAGCCCAGAGCACCCATGCTGTGGCTCCTGCCTGCTGCAGCGGGCAGAGGGGAGGTCTGTAGAGGAGAGGCTGGGTTGTGGTGCGGGGGGGGATGCTCTGGCCAGTTACCTGGGGTCCCATCCTGCTTGGACGTGCCAGTTTTTGGCTTGGGGGAGAGGATGGGCATGGGGAGCATTGACCTCACGTGGCACCACACTGATGTTGCTCTGTTTAGCCCTTGGTGGGGCTTGTCACTTGGCTGTCTTGGGTCAGGCATGAGCCTCACCCTCTTTGGGGCCAGGATTTCAGCCCACGGAGGGGCTGGCTAACCTCTCTCCTTGGGGTGACCCCAGGATGGGGTGCAGGGCGTTTTGGGGATGGCTGCCCTGGGAGCCTGCTCTGTCCCAATGCCTCCTCCCTCCAGGGCTGAGCCACCCTGAGGGAGGCTGGCAGGTGCAGCCATGTGTTCCGAAGGGAGAGGGTGATGCACCTGGCAGAGGGAGCCCCAAAAAAACCCAGTTCACACCCCATGTATGTAAACAACCACATCTGGCACTGGGCTCTTGCTGCTGTGCAGATACACGGCCCTTTGGTACAGTCACCAGACGTTTCCAACTGATGCTCTGCCACAGGATCTGCCAGTGCAGGCTCCAGCCCCCAACCCTGCAGCCCCTGACGTGGGGGGGGGTCATCTGCAGCCCAGTTGGGAGTTGCACCCCACCATCGTTGCCCAGTGTGCCCCAGCTGCCTTCCCCATGCCAGTGAGAGGGGATGTGGGGACCAGGCACGGTGGCTGGTTCCTTGGGACTGGGATGCACCCCCCCTGGAGCAGCACTTCCCTGTGTGCCCCACGCTGGGCAGGGGGCCCTGCTTACCCTCTCAGATGCCACAGCACCTGGGTGGTTTGGAGGGGGAGCTCGTGTCACCACTGACCCAGCCAAGCTGCGTTTGGCCAGAGGCAGCCTGCAGCCACCCCCAGGCCTGGGGAGCACATAGGCAGGGGCCCCCACAGCATGGGGACCCCCACTGCTAGCCAGGCCAGCCTGGCACCAACAAAAGCTGACTCTGAGGAAAACCACAAACCTGTAGTGGGTCTGCATGGACAGTGTCGCCATGGCTGAGCATCCCACTGCTCACAGCTCCCTGGTACCTCCTGCGAGCTTGGCAGCGCTGGCTCCGGTTGGCTTCAGGCCTCTCTTTTCCCCTTTTGCTATTCCCCCGTCAGCACTGGGAACCACTGCCCTGGGAGCTCCTGGCCAGTTGGAATGTGTCTCACCTCTTTCCTAGGCAGCAACCAAAAGCTCCTTTGGCCACTCTCCAGCCCCTCCATGGAACATCTTCGTGTGGCTGCCCCAGGCACCTGGAGACCCCCGGTCCCCAGAGAGATGCTGAGCTGGCAGCCAGGTCATGGTGCTTCCCAGGGACCCGCTCACTCCTGGGGGGGTAAAAAATGACCCTTCTTGTCCTTCAGTGGAGACATTCGTCTCCAGGGTTCAAAGCACCCTCATCCCTGTCGGAGGGCTGAGGCAACAGTGATATAGTAAGTGGAACAGCCGGCACTTGCATCTCATCAATCAGGGGTCGGAAGCGCGGAGGCTCCCTCCACATCCGCAGTGTCTGTGTGCCGCTCCCCGCCAGCGCTCGCAGCCCATCCATAATGCTGGTGACAGCCCTGAACGCTTTCATCTGCCTCTGCCAGAGCAGCCGGGCAGCTTCTGCATGCTGCGAGTGGCCCTGGGGACCAGCTGTGCCCCAGGGATGCCCTTGGGGACGCTGCTGCCAGCCCCCTGGTGACACGGGTGCCACCCAAAGGTACAGAGCCCCAGTGCCCAGGTGACACAGGGCTCCGTGCCCCAGCCCCAACACATCGGTGCCCGTCACGGTGGTGTTGCTCCTGCCTGGGGGAGGCAGCCCCATCCCCTGACGGACACCAGCACCGCTGTCAGCCCAGCGAGCGGCTGCAGCAGGAGCCCTTCGGACAGCATCACCGGACTCTCGGAAGGCTGTGCTCCTCCAGAGGTTGTTGGATGCTAACGGGGAAGGGAAGATCCGGAGACGTGATGCAGCTGAGGGACCAGAAAGGCAACAGGCACTGGCCTCACTGGCCCAAATCCACATCCCACTCAGCCCTCCCTGTGTGGCTAGAGATGCGATGGCATTGCCACCTGCCATGGACACCAAGCACGAGGAACATCCCTTCAGGATACTTTTTCAATCAAAATGTCCTAAATTTGCTTTGAAAATTGAGTGATTGTTGCCCTTTATTGCCTGAGCTGTGGGCAAGTCAGAGAGCTGGTCCTAGACCGGTGGGGTCTCGGCTGAAGCCAGGGACCCTCCTTGCCCAAACGGGAGGCTGGGGAAGCGCTGGCAGTGCCCTTACCACCAGGCACTGGCCCCAGCAGCGAGCCCTGAGCTCATGTTTTAGGCCTTTGCCCCTCATTTTGAAGGTGAGAAAGGAAATGGCGCTGCTCCTGCCATCATGCCCGAGCAGCCGCAATCCCTGAGACACGGCAGTGCCCAGGGGGGAGCTGGCAATGCCAAAAGGCACCGCTGCACCGGCTCACCATGGGCAGCCCCCCCCGCACCCCCGAGGGATCCCCACGCTGAGGATGAGGAGGGTGGCCGTGCTGCATTCCTCCCGCCCCGGTCCAGAGCATCCCTGGCTGTGTTTTGACAGAACTTTGTCAAAACGGCTATATCCCTGCCAAGCGTTTCCATTTCGACAAATTGGCATTTCCCAACAACAGCAGCCCCCCCCAACCCAAACAGGGAGCTGG
>NW_010235557.1:0-295 GCF_000690775.1 Eurypyga helias
GATGCCGCGGGTCGCTCGGCTGGTGCGGCGTTCCCTTCCGTCCTGTCGCGTAGTGCTGGTTTGTGGTTGGCGTTGCAGTTTTAAGACGCCTGTGGAGTCTAGTGCGAAGTTTTATTTCCACTTTCTCTTTCTTTTTTTGTTTTGGGTGTTTGGGGTTTTCAGGCAGCTTCTTTCGGTGTGCAGTGTTGAGGATGCTGTGGGCATCCTGTATGTGCAAACTTAATTAAGCAGCTCGGCCGTCTCGTGCAGTCAAGTGCCAGAGGATGTAGCCAGGTTAGATTTGTAATCTGCATCC
>NW_010235557.1:306-10670 GCF_000690775.1 Eurypyga helias
TGCTGAACTGGGATATCTCATTTTTCTTTCCACTGGTGATCACTTTTATCCACCAGGCTTTTTAAACAGAAGCCTTCGGTGTCCAGGTTAACGTGTTAAGACAAGAGGATAACGTCTCACCGTATTGCTGAAAATGGAATGTTTTTACAGAAGTAGCTTGTATCCACATTCTCTAATTTAATTTCTGTAGGCAGAAACCCACACAGCTATTGTGTGTTTTCCTTTTCTAGTACCTGTTGACTCCCCTCTTAGCTTTTAAACCTGGAACGTATTATAAAAGTCCCAGCTCTCTAGTCACTTAAAATATTTATTAGCTTGTTAAGCTGAACCACATGGGCTGCTGTGAAGCCAGGATTTGTTTTTAGAATCGTATCACAGGCCTCTTGTATTCTTTAGCAGAAGACTCAATAAAGCTAATTTTACCATAGATTCTAAAGAAAAGCGGTAATAAAAAGGCAGTGGAAACAGTGTCGCCCTCACTCAGAACAGGCAGCCCTCTTCCTTCAGAGCACCAAAGTATTTCCAGACACACTCAGTTAACTGTGGTACTGGAATATTTTGTGTATGATCAGCTGTGAAAAGGTTAGCTTGGACATGTTAAAACTTAATTAAGATTGTTTGTCAGTCCATTAAGAGGAACTAGTATGGCAAGATAACTTTGGGATGTCTCATAGTACAAGCCCGAAACGGCACTCGCTGATACTTAGAAAGTGGGGGTTTTGGAAAACAGGAGGTGGAAATACTTTTTCAACTCCTGTAATTAGAGTGAAACTAGCTGCCAGAGGAAATCATTCGGGGAGATTCAAAGCAAGCAGGTATTTCTGTGAATACCAGAATGGTCTGGTGCCTTTATAACGAAAGCGAAAAAAACATGTAGGAGAGAGAAGAAAGCACAGGACTCAGGGTTCAAACTAATCTTTGTGGGAATGAGAATGGCACTTTTCAGTGTTACGGAATATTAAAATGTGTCTTCCGCAGGGGTCTCGTGCTGTCCTCGGTTACCTTGTTCCGAGTCAGGGGGAGGGTGTTGGACCAGCAGGATTGTGAGCTTTGCCACGCGTCGGGTGGGAATATGTAAAATCGTATTGCTAACTGACACTGCTGAGAAGGCAAAAGTTCAAAGGTCCGCCTGCTGTAACCTGTTCCCCACGTTATGATGTGTACCATGAAAAGGGCTTTAAAACGTGAAACGGCTAATGGTGCGGTGCCTGCCCGCCGGGAAGCTTAGGAGCTTTGAGTGTGCCTCGGCTCAAAGGAGAGGCTGAGTTGGCAGCAGTGGGTTCTTCCCCTGACAGTGGATTTCGGGCGCTGTTGGACTGAGAGATTCTTGCTGCATGTTTTCCTCACTTTACAGAGAAGCTGAAGGAAGAAACGCGTGGTTCCAGGATGCTGCACGTTCTCGCAGTGTTGTACTCTGCGTGTTCATCTGAAAGGCTGCTCTTCTCATGTTATGATTTCCTCCCAATTCTTCCTCTCCGTTAGCTTTGTGTTTATATGCTGGTTTAGAACCCGGTTTGTTGTAGAGCCTAAGTGTGCTGGTGAGCACCGGCTCTCTCGGTAAGCTGGTTCGGATACCTGCAGTTAGGGGCTGTGTTCTGTTTCAGGTTTGACATCCCGCTCTCGCACCTAAACCTTCTCAGCGAGATTCAGAAGGCGTGACTGCCGGAGTGCCTCTCCTCTGTGTCAGGACCAACGCGCAGGCGCCGGGTCATTCCCCAGAATCCTGTTTCATAAGCTAAAATTCTAAGTCTTGCCTTGTGGGCTCTGCTTTTGCAAGGGGAAAGGGTTTAATTCACTGGTAATTTCGGAGGGGTGGGCGGGGAGGGTGTGTTTTCCTTCAAGTTCTTTACTATTGTGGTATCCCTTTTGCAAATACCACTTGGTACTTTGAGCACAGATCAGTCTATTTTGCCAAAGTGAAAGCAGTGGACATGGCTGAGAGATCTTGTGTAAACAAAACAATGCCTGTTTGGGTTTATATTTCTAAAACTACCTGTTTCTAGTATTGATTGTTTCTTTTGCTTTTCTGAAGGCAATACATTTTGATAGGTAAACAGAACCATGCACTTGACTGCAGTGAGAAGCAGCTACCCAGGTATGCTTGCTCCTTCGTGCCCAGACGTCTGCGATCCGGTCTGTCCAGAACAGCTCTAGGCTTGCTGTCCTCGCTGCGTACGCTTCAGCTGACGGGAACCAGGATTCATACGGTACCGCATCCCCCTGCCGAAGCAAAGGCAAGCACAAAATTAAATGAACCTTCACGTATGCTTGATCTCGCATCGTTGGAGATTGTCATGAGGCAACCCTCTAGGGATAGATGTACACGTCCACAAGTGCTGAAGTCCAGGCTTGGGAAGTTAAACTGTAGTGTAGCCGTACTAGCAATCCCATTGTGGCTGCATGGGAAGAGCTTGATGTAGGTTGACGAATTAAGAGTATTATGGTTTCTGTATTGACATGAAGTTCTTGCATAAATACCATTATCCTGTTTCCGGCTGGCTTGAAAATTCCACTGCATTCTCCTAAACAGGTATGTATGCCCCAATTGTTGTGGTTTGGGTTTTTTGCTATTTTATTTAAACCACTGCTGTACTAGAGAAATACAGTTTCCTTAGTCGTGGAGTCAGCTAGAAAGCTCCAGCTAGTGCAGAACACTCTGCTGGTTCTCCACAGTGACATCAAGTGTCCAGTCTCATGTTTTTTAGTTTGTTGCAGCAATATTCTGGCCTTTCTCTTTAAAGAAGGGTCCCAGGTTACGTAAAGTTTAGCTTGAAGTTAACATCCTTGAGTCCCAGGTTACTTGAAGTTCTGTATCTATCCTAGACTCGGGATTGGAATTGACAGCGAGACTTATGGCATGCCGAAATCTGCTGTAACATGGATAAAGCAGAAAGTTGTCAGATACAGAATTCTTCAGAGGCTGGTGTTGAACAGTGACATAGAATCTGCCAAGAACTTGGGACCTCAAAAACCTTGCTTCAAGTAAAATAGCATTTTTCGATCCAGCGGTTCTCCAGCGTGTAAACAAACTAGTGGTTTTACATATTTGTATAGAAGAAAATCTTTTATACACCCTATTACATACCTTTCTCTGCCTTGGGAAGATGGGAGAATGTTTAGACAGCTGTTAGGCCCTTCTGTTGGTTCACTGTCTGGGATCTGTAACCAGGGTTGGTAATGCACACGGTTTTGGGCAAGCTTGTGCTAACGGTTTTATGGTTGCTCCCCAAGAAACACAGTTTGAGGGTAATGAGATGTTGTACATTCAGGTAACATTTGGGCTTTCCTTGTGGCATAATGAAGTGGAAGAAATCCCTTTTTTCAGCCTCTTTGGGGTGTGTGCAGGTATGTCAGTTCTGCGGTTGTAAGGGTTTGGGAAAGAGGGAGCTTGCGGAGTGGAGGTGGGTTCTCCACGTGCCGCCAGTACACACCATGCGTATTCGCTCAGGCAAGTCCACGGGAGCTTGAGGTGAGCACTTGGTGGTTATGTGTCCCGATTAGCGGATGTGCTGCACGGTGACAGAGAAAGACGGGCTCTTCTTCCTCTTTTGGTGTTGGCTTGGCCGCTGGCAGCTCACGCATTCGATTTAATGCAGCATTTTATAACCGAGTTTTCAGAAATTGTTCATGCAGAGGGTCTCCTGCAGGCATCAGCGTTCAGCTGAAGTGTGTGACCATGTGTGTGACCATGTGTGTGACCATGTGTGTAGAGTCTGTCAACCTTGAGGGTTTCCCAGGCAGATCATGCTGTGACTCACTGAAAACATGTAATGTTCTGTTGCAAGATACTTGCTCTCAAGACGCCTTTTGCTCGGCAGGCTTTGGATCCTTCACTGTCTGATTTTGTCGATCTGAGAATGTAAACTGGTAACGATTAATAAAATACATACGCCATTACTTAGTATCTGCTTTCATCTTGTCACTTCAGTCTTCCAGCCCTTTGCAGCAGAGTGCTCGTTGTGGCTATTGTAAAAATGGGGTTATTTTTAATTGGTTCCATGTAGAGCCATTTTTGCCTGTTGGTGGGACCCTACCCGGCAGTTTGGTTGGTTTTCCTAGGTTAAACTAAAGCAGGTTCGTCAGAGAGTCCCAGCTTTTGTGGGTCCATGTAACGGAGAAAGCTTTGGCAAAAACCCTACAAATGGGGATGGTTGGGACTGAGAACAAAGGGAGCTGTTTCTTGGGCTGTGGGTTGCAGGTGCCTGCATTTCTCATACTTAACTGCGGTCCTCCTTCAGCTTGGCAGCAAAGTTTTCAGCTTACTGTGAGTTGTTTTCCTTCTGTGCATTACAGAGGTTCTTGGAATTTGTGGCTGTGCTGAGGTGCTTCCCACTATGCAGGAATGTCACACAACTGGGTTTGAAAACTGAATCACATCATCGGAGGAGGAAAACCCTCTCTCCATCCCTTTTGTGGGGGGAGGGAGAAAGGTACATTGAAGTGAGGAGAGAGGAGAATAACAGCGGCAGAACAATAAGTGAATTTGGTTGGGTTTCTTTTTCAGCTCAACAAACCGAATTTTTACCAGCTTCAGATTTCACGTGTGTCTCTGAGGTATATGGGAGTACTCGTATTTTAAACTGAAACAAAGATTCATTCTCTGATTTTTAACAACCTAATTTGAGCTGTAACAGTTGCATAAGCTTTGAAAGTTCATCTCCCATTTGTATGCTAATGTCTCTTCCCGTCAGATTTCTCTTCAGGGCTGGGCATAAAAACAAAGTGCTGCAATCACTTGCTGATCAGAAATGACTTAGGAATATGTATTTTCTCGGTTTAACCTTCGGCAGGATATTTTTGGCACCTCAGCACTCATTTACGTGGCCTTGTGGGCGCCTTTAAAGCGCAGCCTGTTACAACTGGGGGTTTTAAAGTTTGGTTATTTATGCAAAGCGTGTAGGGGCGGCGTTCTCCTGTAATCTGGCAATTGAAATTTTTAGGAAATGGAACAACTGCAAGGACTTGGTTGGTCTTTCATACGGTATCAGCTCTCAGTGTTTGAGGAATCCGGTGTTTTCCTGAACTCCCTCCCGCGGTTGTTCGGTGTCAGTTGGTGTCTGTCTGTCTGTACTGTGCTGAAGAGGTGGTGTTACTCTTGAATTACAAGAGTGGTAGGGATCACTGTGGGCAGGTGGATGCAGCTAATACACAGTGTGTTCAAAGTGATTCTTCCAGGAACCCTTCTGCCACAGTGCTTTATAGTTGTAATTACCCCGTTATTCTGCTGGATGCCAAAGTCTGGGGTTTGCCCTTGGCCCTAAGGAAAGAGGAGCTCCAACTGCACACCCAGTGCCCCGAGTGAGAGTTGTCGGCTTCGTCTAACCCACGCAGCTTCCACAGACCCAGTAAGTGCTGGGAAGAGGAACAGCGTTTCTGCCGGCATTTCTCAGCAATATTCACCCCCCTGAAGCTTCTTGGCCGGTGTCAGAGCATCCTCGGCCAGCGTGGGGATCGGTAGGTGCTCGCTCTGCTGCGCCCCGGCACACGCGGCGGCAGCTGCTGTTCTTGGCTCTTGAAACGGCACGAGAGGGAAGTAGGAAAGGGTTGAGCTGTGTGGAAAACGTCACCTATTTGTGTGTGTCGAGGAGGTGATACTTGTCACTCTTGTTTTGAAGGATGATGCGTGTTTCTTCACTGGAAGTGGGTTCGCTGGATGCCCTCGCTAAAGGACGTCGTAAACTAGGCCCAGCAAAATGACCTTGCGGAGGGACGATGTGGTGGTTCGGTCCTTCAGGCACAGCCTTGATGTCTGAACTGGGGAGCCCCTCACTCCGTGGAGAACAGGAGGGAGTTACATCTCTGTTTGGAGGAGCCTGTTCCTTTCCATAAGCTGTAATGAGCCCAGAACAATTAGACACTTCACAATTACCCTGGCTAAGTGCGGAACATTGAGGAGTGTGAATCAAAGCCTTTGTACCAGCCCCAGCTCCCTGCTGCCGAGAGTCCTGTGTCTCTTCTGTTCTCCAGACCGCTCGGCTCCCATTTTATCACAGCTTTCAGCATGCTTTTGATCAGTAGACTGAAAAAACGAAGTGTAGGAAATGGAATGGAGAATGAAGTCTTAGGGGCTGCCCCGTTGTGATGCACGCGGATGATTTGGAGACTCCCACCCACTGCTAGCCTGTAGTGACACGGCTGTGGAAGCAGTTGCTTCTGAAAGTGTAAACACGAAAACATTAGGATTTTCCTTGGGTTTTAAAAGGTGGCGTTTTTGATACTGGAAAAGTGAGTCTCGATGCAGGCGTCCGCCCAGCGTACTTAACCCCAGCTCTAACCGAGAGGGTGTTTCCCGCTGAAAAAGTGCCTCTTCGGCACAGCCGGCCACTTTATTCTCTCCCCTCGCGTTTCCCAAGCCCTCTGCGGGCAGAGGGAACTCTCCGTGCAGAGCTGCACATCTGGCCCGCACGCCAGCAGGGACCAGGCACGCGCACAGCGCACCAGGTCCGGCACCGTCCTGCGGGAGTGCCGCACCTCCGCAGCCACGGTTCGTAGCACTGAAATTGGGTCCGAAACGTGTCGCGTGCTGCTAATGTTTTCCTAAAATGCCATTGCAGTGCCTTTTCCCCCATTTCCAAGCTTCACCTTTTCCACAAGCTGTGGTAGTTTCCATCCCAAGGTTTCTGGTTTGGCTGTATGGGAGGAGCGCAAGGAGGGAGCCGCCAACTGCCCTGCCAGGAGCTGTGGCTTGGGCCGAGGGCGAGTGGGGTCTTCAGCCGCGCTGTCCTCCAGCAGGGGAAACGCCGGGGGATGTGAGTGATGAAGAATTGGAGGCAGAGGGAGAAGTTGAGGATTATCAGTGAAGCTCCTTTTTACTCCAGATGTTCTATTTTCTTTGGCCTTGTAAAAACGAAATGCTCTTCACTTGCCAGAATTCGTGGTGTCTCTGAGAAAGAGCGAAGCTGTTGGCTGCTGGTGTTTCACGAGTTAATACAGGTTAGAATCAGAGAATCACAGAACGGTTTGGGTTGGAAGGGACCTTAAAGATCTAGTTCCAACCCCCTTGCCATGGGCAGGGACACCTTCCATAGCCCAGGTTGCTCCAAGCCTCATCCAGCCTGGCCTTGGACACTCCCAGGGATGGGGCATCCACAGCTTCTCTGGGCAACCTGTGCCAGTGCCTCCCCACCCTCTGCAGGAAGAATTCCTTCCTGATGTCCCATCTCCATCTCCCTCTTTCAGTTTAAACCCGTTACCCCTTGTCCTGGCACTCCCTGCCCTTGGGAAAACTCCCCCCCAGCTTCCTTGTAGCCCCTTCAGGCACTGGAGGTTGCCCAGGTGGAGGCTGGGGAAGGCCAAAGGAGAGTAAACACCGTTTTTTATGTTGCTTTTGAACTGTGCCTTTTCTTCTTCCTTTCAATCAAGTCGGTAGGAAGGCCCTTTTCCAATGAATCCATCTGACCCGGGCTGGTGTGTGTTTGCAGGGTTATATGCACGTGGAGTTGTTCTTTATCCGCGTCAGAAGCAAGTGTAGGGCACAGAATGAACCAGGCAGAAATCATCCTGGAAAAACTGCAGTAACACATAGCTTTAGTCTCCTGGTGCAGTCAAATTAAAGTTGCTCTGCCCCTCTATCAGCTGATGCTTTGTTGTTGGGGGGTTTTTCTTCCAGTTTGAAGAACTCTATTCGAATTCCGCCATCAGGACTCCTGGAGGGGCAGCGTGCCTGGCCACGGAAGGGGCGCCGAGGAGGCGGTCTGCTCCGCGCTGTTGTACGTGTGCTGTTTCACGGGACTCAGTGAGCAGGAGGAGCTGGTCCTTACCCCTTGCAGCCGTCAGCGGTGACAGCCTGCCCGCTGAGCCGTGCAGGATGGTGAGGAGGCCCGCAGCTCCTCGAAGGGTAGCTGGAAAGGGGGTGAAAGGATACGGAAAGGTTTGTTGGTCCCAATAGCTGCGGCTCTCGAGAGGCTGCGCCTGCGGTGCGTCGCCGTGTAGGTGGAAAGTTGTTTGTAACGTGGTTTGAGAGAAGGATTCGGCGAGCCGTGTCTGGGTGTGCGGCTGGAAAAGCTCTGGGCTGGGCTGTCGTCTGGGGAGGCTTGCTTTGATTCCTCTTGCAAACCAGTTCCACCAAACGTGGGTGCCAGTTTTATTTTCACGTCTAGCTGGTGGTTTCAGGGAAGCAGATGTTTAAGTAGCTCGCTCTGAAATGTGTCAACGTTTTGTACGCTGCGATCTCCATGGAAACGGGTATTGGCTCAGCAGAAACAGCACAGGGATTTCAAAATCCCATCTTGACAAACACAACCGAGAGAGGTTGGTCTTTCTTTTTCCCACATGGCCACCAATGGGGGTGCTGAACGGAACCTGGCTTTGGAATGCCTTGGGATGGTCGTGCCAGCGGCAGGGCAGTGATTAGGGCTTCCAGTGAACGTTTTTGGAAGTGGGCTGGTGTTGGACAGGCTTTGACTGGGAAGACTTGCGTTTATTGCACTTTGTTCAGCGCGTGCTGCTCCGTGGACTCGGAAGCAGTCACAGAGCGAGCACTGCAGGCCTCCTCCTTCCTCGGGAGAGGTGACGGACGTCTTGGGTGAGAACTACAGCCCCCCGCTGCCTGGCAAACTGCGTGTAAACCCCGTGTCCCACGCGGCGCAGGACGGGGGATCTGGGTGTGTGATCTCCAGCAGCATGGAGGAACGAGGTGTGCCCCGGTTTTGGGGCTACTCTTTGCCTTTGGGGTCATTTGCTGTAGGAACGGCCTGTTACAGCCACAGTGGTTACCCCACGGGGTTCGGTGTTGCTACAGCATGAAAAACCAGGATTGAACTGGTGGGGCTTGTTGTTTCCCAGGACACTGCACAAAACAGATCCCACGTGAAGCCGGGGACAGGGAGCCCCGGAACCCCCGAGAGCTGGAGATGCCTCTGTCGTCCTGCGTCTTCAGCTTGACAATCCCGGTGCGTGTTTCCTGGCGGAGTTGGTGGTTAGCTGGCAGCGTGAACCGAGTGTCCTGAGCACCCTAGAGCAGCGGGTCCCAGCTAGCGAAGAGCGGCTGGAAGTGGGGCACGGAGCGGGAGCGGGGGAGCCGGCTGCACGAGGAGGTCGGAGAAGGCTCCGCTGCAGAGACTCAAGGGAAGAAGCCGGGGTGAACGCAGCCCAGGGAAGCGGCTGCAGTGCGGGAGAGGGAGGGCAGGGAGGCAGAACTGCAGGCCGGGAGAAGAGACGGGAAGGAGCAGGAAGCAGCAGGAGCCACGTGTGTGAGAGAGGGGAGACGGCTCAGGAAAGGGCTGTAATGGAGCCTCCTACGCGCAAACAAAAGGCAAGGAACATTGCCCTAAAAACATTGGCAGCTTCCCAGAAGAACAGACTTTTTTTTTTAATCATTCCTTACTAAAATGGAGTTTGTTTGACAGAAAGTTCCCC
The DNA here is from genome assembly GCF_000690775.1 of Eurypyga helias. Lineage (NCBI taxonomy): Eukaryota > Metazoa > Chordata > Aves > Eurypygiformes > Eurypygidae > Eurypyga > Eurypyga helias. The sequence goes on from NW_010235557.1 coordinate 9,664, forward strand.
TCAGAAATAACGTTCTTTACACGTTGGATCACTAAATGGCGACGGGTAAAGCGCTAGTGACCTAAGCAGAGCCCTTAAAAGGACACGCGCTCAGATCAAACCGTTGCTGAGCCCAGCGTTTCCCCAAAACGCGGGGAACCAGGCCTGCGGCCCGGGCGTGCGGTTTGTGCCTCCCAGCGCTTCTCGCCTGGCCGTGGGGACGGACGGTGTTCACCCGCTGTCAGACGGCACAGCCGCCACGCTGCTCGCTCTGCCAGCGAGGCACCAGCCCAGCCAGGGCCGGGATTTTCTTCCCAGGCACTCCTGTCTCTCCCCGGTGACTTCCCATTGCTCCCTCCCTCGGCCGACGGTGAAGCCCTGGAGCTGTAGCAATTTCACAAGGAATACACCAAAACTGCAGGCGGTGAGCCGGGGGGGTTGAGGCCAGCTGGGGCCGTTTCACCATCTGCTTCGGTGTGTAAAATGGTCATTTTCACCTGTAGAGTTACGGGGGGTTCCTGGGAAGGGGAGACTCCGTCACCGCAGCGCTGGGACAGGTCGCTCGTCACAGCCGCACGCACCGCGGCACGCACCGCGCCACAAACCAACTACGCCTCGCTCAACCCCGGCGCAGAGCAGGGCAAGGCGGGGGCTGGCACCACGTTTCTGTAGTCCCACGGCAACTCGCGGCCTTAGGGCAACCGCGCTGGGAAGGGGCTGGAGCACAATTCCCATGGGGAGCGGCTGGGGGGGCTCAGCCTGGAGAGGAGGAGGCTCAGGGAGACCTTATCGCTCCCCACAGCTCCCTGAAAGGGGGGTGCAGAGCGGGGGGTCGTTCTCTTCTCCCAAGGGACAAGCGATGGGATGGGAGCAAATGGCCTCGAGTTGTGCCAGGGGAGGGTTACATGGGATATCAGGGAAATTCCTTCCCGGAAAGGGCTGTCAGGGTGGGAAGGTGCTGCCCAGGGAGGGGGCAGTCCTCATCCCGGGAGGGGTTTCAGAGCCGTGTGGACGAGGTGCTCAGGGAC
>NW_010235557.1:10803-15491 GCF_000690775.1 Eurypyga helias
AAGGCAGCGAAGGCCGGGTGGATGAAGGTGGGTTGGAAGCATCCCAACATGGGACTGTCCGACACACACCGAGCGCCTGTGCCATACACAGGTGCTACGGGATGCCAGAGCCGTGCAGCACCGCCCGCTCCTCCGTCCCTGCCCCGGGAGCTGGCCTGTGTGACACCGCTGGGGCACGAGAAAACCCCCCTTAGGCCACTTTTAACAAGTCAAAAGGAAAAGCCAGAAGCCTCAAATACTTCAAACAATTTATTAGAACCCATAAATGTTGCTGTCATTAGAAGAATCAAGTTAACACCTAACTCAGGGTGAAATTACATCTTAAGACAAACTCCCCGAAATTGTGGTCCTTAAATACAGTTTTAATTCTTGGCATCCTGGTACAGTTCACACTGTCTGGTATTAGTACGGCGTCTAATTCGGAGCAGGATCAGCCTTCTACTGTCAACCAAACACACATCGCTCCGTGGAAAGGGCTACTCCCCCGTCAGCCTCCCGGGCGTACGGGATGGAGAGCACGAGCCTCGAACAGGAGAAACTGGGGATGTGTGGCCAGAACACGAAATGGTTATTCCTTGTGTTTAGAACCGATTGGTACAAGATCCCTGTAGCCAAAAAAACCCAACACCCAGCAAACCACGCAGCCACTGAACTGTATCCAGAAGGTTCCCTGGACCTGCATCGAGCACGGCCCAGCTGGTCCTTCAAACTGGAACCCGAGCACAGAGAACGCAGTCGCCCGCGTCGGAGGCCCCAGAGCTCCTCACAGCAGCCCTCTGGAGACGCAGGGTGGGTTAACAACCAGAACTGTCACTACTGTGGATCAACAGAACCGTTTCCATACAATCCAGAAAGTGCTTAAACACAGAACACCAAAGGTGTCAGCCGCACAAACCTCCCCGTACAGAAAACAGAAGGTGGAGGATGGAGAAGTCGAGACACCTGCGCCGAAGTGCTGAACCACAAACCACCGCGCGGCTGCGACACGGGACGGACGCTCCGAGGCGCCGACTGTGCACAGGGCGCTCACCGAGGGCACCGACTGTGCACAGGGTGCTCACCGAGGGCGCTGAGCGCGCACAGGGTGCTCACCGAGGGCTGCTCCTTCCGCTGAGGCCCCTCCAGAAAAAACCCCTCCAGAGCGGCTGCGGATGTCTCCAGCGCTCGCTCACACAGGATTTCCTACAGACTGTGCCGCGCTCCCTCCCCTGCCTCCCGAAATAGGCTGTGGGTTACACAGCTTTCCCGGGATGCACCAGACCGTCAGCACCGACACCGCCCAGCCCCAGCTCCGCGACCTGGCAGCTGCACGCAAGAACTGAAGGGTTCTGGCTCCCGAGGACGGCCGCGGCCCCGCCTCGCTTACCTGACGGAGGGAGCAGTTTTCTGAAGCGTTCAGTTCTGGTTCTCCGCCGACAGCTCACCTGCGAGATCCAAGCAGCCGGCGCTCCGGACAGAGCGGTGCTGGTGGGTGCTGCTGCCGGAGAGGAGTCCTTGGGCTGTACCGTGCTTCCACGGCGTTTGTTACGTGAGGTACAAACTGTACAAGTTCTCCAGTTTACAAAGCTTTCCTAAGTGGCAGAAACAATGCAGCCCGTATTTATAGTCTCAGTTTTAAATGTAGATTATTACAGATAAGGTACAGTCTAAGTGATTGGCTCAAGGTAACAACAAAAGTGTAGTTTTCATACAATCTGCAGTAGTACAGCTATGCACATATGTACAGAACCGCCGCCTTCGGGGACTCCGCTGACCTCCAGCACACTCCTCGCTCGGGATCACCCGCTTCCTCTGCAGGGAGAGGCGCTGAAGCAGACACGCTCCGGTTTTGCAGCACTGCAGGTTCCCAGGGGAGATCTCACCCGCGCTTCCTGCTCAGGTCAGGCCTTAGAGGACGCCATCGCTGAAGCGGGGCTTGCCGTAATCAACCAGGTCGTTCTGCAGGTCTCGCTCTTCATCGTCTGCAATCAGAACACTCGCATCAATCTGACGCGACACTACCGAAACAACACCCCAACCTGCTTCCCCAGACCACGCCGCCACGGCGTACCTCCACGCGGAATGGGCCTCTCTGCCTACGGGAACGAAGTCACCCGGGAGAACGCACGGGGGCATGCGATGACCCATCCGGGGGTCCCTCGTGAAGAGCCGGCCCTTCGCCCTATTTACACCTTTGGCTGTACCGCAGCGTCTCTCGGACGCGTGGACTGGGACTGCGGAACTACTCACAGCTGGCGCCCGAGACGCTGCTCTGACGGTTTCAAACTGCCACTACAACCGACAACAGTCTGCTGCTTGGGAAAGTCACGCTGCCCTCTTTAACCCACGGGCAAGGCACTCTAAGAGTTAGAGGGTTGGGTAGCTCGTGGGCCGAGCACAGCGAGGTCAGCACGCCGCCCTCCAGGCTTTCCTGCCTCCTTCTCATCCCTGAAGGACGACACCTTCCACACTAACGTGGCACAGCGCATTTTTCAGCGGTGGGATTTTTACTAACGCTGGAGCTCACTTTGCCGCCGGCACTTCCACACGCTGCTAGCTCGCGCCTCGGACTCGAGGGTAACATTTGGAGAGCCGCTCGGAATTGTGTAACGCAGCTCTCAGCCTTTTCAAACCTCTGAAAGGGAATCCTGAAGCGCTGTGGGAGAATCGACACCACACTTTTCACTGACGCGGAGCCATCAGCCAGGCCCCGGCCGCAAACACAGCGCAGACCCGAGCGTGCTCAGCCAGGGGCGAGGCGCTACGTGGCCCAGCGGCTCCTCCGGGAGGGCTGCATCTCTCCCAGCTGCGGTCGGCTCATCCTTCCACGGGATTTACAGATTCGTCCTTGCCTGGAAGCATCAAGACCTCACCAAAGACTCTCCACCCCTCTGCTGTCCTACTTCTTGCCTTACTCCACAGCACCTGGCTGTGGCTCCGTTTGTAAAATCCTCCACGTTCCAGCCACCACAAACCTAAATTTACTACAGTACAAGCCAACAACTTTTAACTATCACCTTGCCTGTCACACAGGTGGCCTGGAAGAAGGAATGCCAGTTGGATGCTGACATCCACAGGGCTCATCTCCCACACATGTGTGCATTCCCCCAATAACTCCAGTCTAAGGCCGACACATTCCTAGTGCCAACAGGAAAGCAGGTTCCATTACGCTGCCTTGCTCGCACGTGCCTCGGGCTTCGGCCCAGCCTCACGCAAGACCACGTGATGCGTTTTGCAGCAGAAACTCAGGGGTTTTTCACCTCCCTAAACAATGAGAACCACCTTCCCTACAAATCCCCACAATTCTCCCCTCTCCTTCCCTGCAAGCATGAGCGTAAAGACCGAAGCTGACACCTTTTCCAAAACGCTGCCTCGGGAAGGACCACCCCCCACGCCATTTGACGTGCGTCAAGTCAGCAAGTTGTTAGGAAACAGCCCAACCCGGGGCTTGGAGGTGGCAACATCCGCAGCCCAGGCTGTTCTTCCTCGAGAGGCTGACAGGTCACTCCTACCTGCACCAGGAGTTACATCTGCGGGGGTTGGTCAGACCCACGCCAGGCCCAACTTTAAAGGCACCGGCGCAGTGACCTGACAGGTGCCACTGCCAGGAAACGCTCACGAGGCCACTTCCGGTTAGAGCGGGCATTTTTCCGACACCCCTGGCACAAGCAGCTGCATCAGCACAACCTACGGCTCATAAACCTGCTGGATCACGCCCACCCTCTCCTCCGTGACGTACAGGAACGCTGTTCAGGCTACGGGTCAGCGCTCACCGCACACGTGGCACGAGCCCTCGCTACCTAACCCACGGGCTTCCCGGGAAGGGCTGCGACAGCGACACAGTGGTGCCGGCAGGCAAACCAGGATGGAGCGCGGGGAGCAGCCGACCCTCTCCCAGCTGCTCAGCAGCCCCCGGCTGGGGCGGGCAGCAGAAGGTAGCACAGGCTCAGCAACCCTTGCGTGGCTGGAACCCCGGGAGCTGCATTCGGAAGCCCGGCGCAGGCACCGCTGGTGAGGAGCCGGACATCTCCCGTGGCTCGGGGGGTACCGAAAGGTGCAGCCCACACAGCTGCTGGGGTGTGCAGAGCAGCACCTGGGCACCCGAAGACACGCGACGCCCCGTGCTTCCCCCTGCATCACAAGAACAGTGTCACCCGAAGCGAGTCTCCTGCTGGCACAGCTCCAGCAGCACCCGCTGTCCCGTCGCCAAAGCAGCCTGCACAAGCAACTCCTGCCCAGAAACAGCCCACCCAGAGGCAGAGACACTGGCCATCCAGGGACTGAAACCCCTGCTAGGTTTGAGCGTAAAGCCTAACAGGTCGCTATCGGTTCGTTAGTTAATCGCCCAGGGTTCTGATCCACACTTTTTTGCTTGTTTTGAGTTTCAAACTACAGGCCCAGACACAAAACGCCGGCGCTGCGTCCTTAGCTGACTTCTGTGGGCCTGCAGCTGCGTTTTACCAGCTTTTCCCTCTCGTTACGCTTGGATACCAGTTAAACACCTCTGAAAAACTGCCAGCTACTCGCACTGAGGATCACACCCAGGGTGCCGGTGGATCCAATCAGGTTCCCCCCAGCCTTTATTTTCCACTTCCCTTCACTGGCAGCAGGATAAACACTGTCACCCTGCGGACATGCAAGCCCTGCACAAAGGGCACCCGACATTGAGGCGGAGATGGCAGAGGACGTGGCAGACGCAGGATGGTCAA
>NW_010235557.1:15547-16827 GCF_000690775.1 Eurypyga helias
GGGTGAAGGAGCTGTGGTTAGCATGGGGAGCCTGCGGCCTGTTGAATCTGTGTGATGCACGGAAATGGAACTGCTCGCCCAGACCTCGCGGCAGAGCGCCCCAAGGCGGGGGTGACCTGCGCCTCGGTGCGAGAGCTGCTTCAGCGATGTCGGGGAGCACATCCCAGCGAGCTGGACACCCGGTCGGGGGGTTGGGCAAAACCATTTCTGAAATTTGAAGGGCCGTGATGTTCCCAACGGGATCCGCATACACGACCCAAATCGGGCATCAACATCCGCCCGCTGGAAACCGCCGTGACGTCGCTCTCAATCGGAGAGCACGGCCCGGTTTTACAGATTGCCTGCAGCTTGTTTATTCTGTATTAGAAATTTCTGATCAGCTAAAACCAGCGAGGCTTTACACAAATTCAACAAGTGAACTCAGCGTGGATTGTATTGCAATGGGATGGAGACAATGCCCAAGCTCACCTTGGACGTCTTCTTCTCCACCATCACCATCCTCTTCCTCATTGTAAGCCAGCTCAGCCTGTTTGTCTGCCTCGTACTCACCCACGTTACCATCATCCCCATTATAATCTGCCAGTTTAGAACCCTGCTGCGGATCAACAGGGGATTCATTCTCATCAAAGAATCGGCCTGTGAAGTAGGCAAAGGAGTCAGTCAGAAGCAGAGAGGAAAGAAACAGGCAGGTTAGGACAGCCGGGTCCCGCAGTGCCAGCTGGAGGAGAAAGGGGCTCGGGGGCTCGGGAGGGGGGAGCACAAGGCTCGCGAACACCGCCGGGCACAAAGGGTGTGCGCAGTCCTTCGGCATTCGTGTCTGCTTGTTGCAAGCTGCACCCCTTGGAGACGGGAGCCAGAGGAAGCGCCCGAACCGGAACCTCCGTCCGACCGCCTACCGGCACCGTACCCGCTCCCTCAGCAGGCCGGAGGGCACGCAGCGGAAGGTCTGCATCTGGGCTGGCTGCTGCGGAGCGGCGCTCTTCTGCACAGCACAGCAACGCAGCGCTGAGCTCCCGCGCGGGAACGGCTGCGGGTGCGCCCCTGCTGCCGCGGGTAACCGTCCTGCAAAGATCCGCCCTGCATCCTGCTCGCGTTTTTAACTACCCGCTTTAACTACCTGATTTCACACTCCTGTTAAGCCTGAACAGCTTCCAAGTGTTGCAAATCCAGTATTTTTGTCTCCCAGCAAATAATTAAGAAGAGCTGCAGAGAGTGGAACAACGCAGGAAAGCGGGGACTCGCTGGGACCAGCGGCGGCACAGACAGGCAGCCAAGCGCGC
>NW_010235557.1:16886-31494 GCF_000690775.1 Eurypyga helias
GGTCAGACTGCAACACGGAGTCTGCAGAGGTCACAAGGCCGGAGGGACTACGGATAAATGGAGAAGTCAGGATTAAAGTGGGAGGCAGTCTTTACAGAGTGGAAAGGGCCTGGGGAAAAGCGAAGTGGCTGGCAGCAGAAGCAATCGCACGGGGAATACGATTTCAACATCAGGATTCAGGAGACTGGGGCTACAAGGGGCAGATGGGCACGAAATTAAACCAGGGAACACCTCGTTGGTAGCAGTACGTACACATCAGGACAGCAGCGGCAGCAGGGCTTACGGGGGGGAGGAAAGCAGAAGGATGACGTCTCGTGCAGCTCCAACGCCCAGAAACAACCCTCAGTTATCTTCATAAAACAAGCAAGATGAAACAGCGATCCGTTTTTCATTCTCTTCCTCTCCGAGTAACCCTGGCTACTACTGCCTGCAGTTCTGGACACCGTGTTACGTCTGAAAAGCAGGCAGAGCTGCCCATTTCCCACGTCACATATAAACCAACCCATGGAGAGACAACTGGATGCACCTAACTTATAGGAACAACGAGCCTGCAGACGTGCCAGAAACACTGAATAAATTCAAGTGGCAGAAGGAAAGGGGAAAGTTTCAGGAAGATCCTTGGCATCACAGCAGCCCGGGCAGGCCAGGGAGCCGGAGCTCGCGGAGCACCCCGGCGTACAGGACAGCCCCGGCTCTGGCACAGCTTGTCGTGGGTTGGCCCCTGGCAGCAACCGAGCACCACGCAGCCGCACGCTCACTCCCCGCCCCATGGGGGCAGAATTGGGGAAGGGCAAGAACACTCTTGGGTTAAGAGAAGAACGGTTTAACAATTGAAAATAGACTAAATAAAATAATACTAATGCTGATTTGTAATCAAATCAGCTACTACTAACGGTGTCTAAAGAAAAGGAAAAGAACCATGGAAAAATATAGTGATACAACCACTCCCCCAGCAGCAGGAGCGAGTTCTGCAGTTCTGAGACCGGGCAGACCTGACCGATACCCCGAGCACTGACAGTTTCTGGTCTCATCCCTGGGCCGATGCACGGCACAGGAACCAGCACCCCAGCCAGGCAGCCGCCTGCAGCCAACGCCGTGTGCCAGAGCTGGGCTCCGCGCACCCGAGGGATGAGTTTGGCGGCGATGGGCCTGCCGGAACACCCTCAGCTCATCAGTCAGGAAGTACACCTACAAACCTGGATTAGCTGCTTCCTGGCGGGACAGAGAAGGCACCTCCCTCACGGCGTCGCTACACGCTCATGCTCCAAACGGGAAAGAGCAAAGAGAAAAGGAAGAGACTCATCGTGATGGTGATGGACCATCCAGCTTGCCTCCCCCATCCCTTCCCAGGGAAGACAGCCAAGCCATTACAAACCCCACCAACTGGCAGAGGAAGCTACGGCACTGCAGCCGCAGTCGCTTGGACAAGCGCAGGATCGTCGAGGAGCTGCTCTGGGAAACCCAGCAGTCCTGCACATCTCCGGACACAGCGGAAGAGCCACCACACAGCAGCTTCTCAGATAAAACTGTCTGTGGCTCCTATGCCTGGAATATTCTGTGCTTCAAGTCGTGCACCCAGCGAGTCACTCCTGACCAGGACTCCATCCACTCGCCCATGCCACAGCCACGTTCCCGTCGTCTCCACTTCCAGCCCTTTAACACACACTTTTCAGATCCTGTCCCTTGGACACCATCTGTTCTTGGAAATCCAGGCTGACTGCTTCAGATCGCGCTCCAACTGACAGAGCCTTTGTTCCGTCCCTTGGTGGGTGTCGCAGCAGGGCTGCTGGGTCTGAACCCCTCGCACCCTCCTTCCACTCCCTCTTCAGAGGCGTCACCCAGCGTAAGATGGTGCCGCTCAGACACCACTTCAGGTAGCTGCCTGGCCTCCCAGACGAGGTCTGCCACGACAGGCTTTACCCACTGACCCCCTGGGGGTAACGCCCCTTGATGCCGCTGCTGCTACCAAACCTGGCACAATGCTCACGGGCCCCGTTTTAATTTCACCTCCGAACTGCACCCAAAACGTTTACCAAGAACAGAGCGTTGTTCTGCACTCATTTCTCTGAGACACGCCAGTGCCAGTCAACTCCAGACCAGAAGAGGAGGTGCAACACCTCACCCCGACAACGGGACTTCCCCAGCAAAACGCTGCACGGCAAAGGGGCGTCGTGCTCCCGGGAGCATCCCCGGCTCTCGCAGCTCCTGTCCCCAAACCAGCTCCTGGCTTTGTTCCCACCCAGCTGCTCTCTGTGCCACTGTTTACCCAGGGTTAACAGGGGTCTGGCAGGGGGCGACAGAACCCTTCTCCCCCCAGTTCTCCTGACTCGGAAGGGGCCTGTCCTGATGTAGTAACCTGTCATCCCTGAGCACAGACAGCTTCAACCAGGGAAACCAGAGCTACTTAGCTGTGTGTGCAAAGAAACAGAAAGTTGAATTTCTAACAGCTCCATGCTGAAGAATAACCCTATTTGGGTAAAAAGAGATGTTTCAGCAATATTGCTTTTTTCCAGATGCCCCTTCCCCACCCAAATGTTAAACAGCTGGAATTAGTTCTTCAAAACTAACTAGGTTAAGGATTTGGGAGTACAGGATCTGCACTGGTCCACAAGAAACGTTCCTATATGGCGTTCCTACAGGAAGGAGCTAAATCCAGTGCTGCAGGCACGCTGCTCTCCCGGTGTTACGGTGTCAGCCACAAGGCAGAGACACCCCAAAAGCACAGACAGCTCCGTGCGGTCACAAGTCCTTCCCTGCTGTCCAAGCCTCAGCAGCATCGCCCCACCGCACATCCCACAGACAGGATATGCTCCTGTCGAACGCTTCTCCCTTGAGCAGCCAGCGAAGAGGGTTCTGAAAACTTCCTCTCACAGAAGAGCAAACTTGTGGACAACAGACACGTACCACCACAAAGACCCCCTGTGTGAGGGCTGAACTCTTACGGCACTGTCCAGACACCGTAGTTGAGAAACACAGCGCGAGCGTGGGTAACGGCATCGTGTGCGTACCGACGTCTTGACCTCATCTGTTCTGTGTGTAGGCATTGCCAAAGCACCTTCAATTCCGCTAAGGAAATCACTTTTTAAATCCTAATCTGTGTACGAAGTATGGTGCACTAGGGCCTATCTTTCACACGGTAACACACCACATTTCGTTCCAGGCTTGCGCTCCAGGGCCGCCTGCCGCATCGGTCCCCACTTCCCAGCCAGGCACTACTGCACGTGTGACACTGATTTGCACAGACCAAAGCGTGACACGGGCCAACTTACTTTGCTTCATCTTCTGCAAGTCGCTGACTCTGCTCTTCGGAATTCGGATATGGTCCATCTCACTCCTGTGCTCCTGATTTTCCATATTTTCTTCAAAGTGTAAGTGCTGGAGGGAATTTGGAGGTATCTGCTTCACAGCGTCGGCATTTCCAGCGTCGTCACCATGCAAATCTACAGAACGAGGAAGCGTGTTCGGTTTGAACGTGGTCCCAGAGGGCAGCTGCAGCGTCACCGAAGACAACGCACGGCCATACCCAACCAACCCTAGGCCGTCGCCCTCTCCGCTGATTCTCTGTGCGTAGTTAAGTGCCTGACAAGCCCACAACAGTAACACGTCTGTGTATTTTTTATCCTCCTGCCAACTCTGCTTTTCAAACCCCCTAAGGCCCACTTATTGCCTGGGAGAGCCGTGCTCTGAGCAGGCGGCTGCCGTAGGTCACACAAGTTCCGCTAACAAGCAGGATCACAGGGCCACGCAGCCAAGGAACAGAACTCCCGGCCCCTTGACATTCACAACAAACCCTCTGGTGATGGGCCCTAACAGCAACGAACAAGCATCTCGCTCACGGCCTTTACACTTCCTCAGGAACAGCAATCCACGGGAAGGGCTACCTCAGAACAACAAAGAGAAACAGACTACTTAAAAGATTTGGCGCCTGCAAACAGCGTTGAGCTCGCTGGTTTGGGTGTTCTGATCTGCTCACACAGCCCCTCAAAAGGAGGGACAGTAGGAAATCCTTCTGCTGCCTTTTTTCAAAAGGACTAATAACGGGCTCCCAGCTGCTTGCTGGTGGCACACGGAGGCAACGAGGACGTTGCACGTAGTGGTTTTAGCAGGGCACTATGTGAACACCCCCTGGCAGTGCAGATACAACCTGACGCTGTCTGACGGTACAGCAAAGTGACTCGATCCACGAGCATTAGATCCAAGTATATTTCCTATGGATCTGTGTCCTTTCCGACTGCAATTCTGAACTTTCACTGCAGCACTTGCAGCTCTCTCATGCCCTGAACGTTCCCATCACCCTCAGTGAGCTTTCGCACACAGAACACAGCAGGTGACTGTACCGCTGTTGATTCTGCGACTGTACCGGGCTACCAGAAGGTCAACAACAGCTACCGGTGTCTTGCAGCCCTGCCTAACTGGTACCCCCAAGGAGCAGCACTAATCTCCATTCCTCTCCTCTCCCCAGTGGGGAAATCTAACCACTTCCCTTTGAAACTTTTAACTCTCAGATCTGGCTGAAGGAGATGGTACAGCCAGCAGCCTCAGTGCCTCGGGACACCAGACCAGGAACCGGTCGTTGTTTTCCTTTCCGTAACCACATCAGGCACCAAAGAGGGGCTGGCCACCCACGTCGCACCTTCCCGATACGGCAGCAGATGTTAGATGCTCAGTTCCCTACCAGATGTTGCCTGTAAGAAGTGTTTTACCTGGTGCCAGGTTTGGAGCATGGGGCTGCTCAGTTGGGAGATTTAGCACAGGCTGATGACCTTCACTTCTGGGAGCCGAAATAAGTGGCTTCTTTAAAGCTAAAATAGAGTACATGGACAAAAGCATTAACGTAAACCAAGCACACTACATACCAGCTCTCCCTCTAACAAGCCTGTAAACTCTGTTTGCAGACCATTGATGGAAATACAAAACAAGAAGTCGGGGAGGGAGATACAAAACATTCAGTTTTAAGGATTCAAACTTGTAAAGCACCAGATTTTATACCCCACTTGAATTCTGCCACCAGAAACAGATTTTAAATCCTTGAATCCACTAGGAAGCACACATTATTCAAACAGAATATACATCCCCAAGAAGCCAAACATGAAAGTATTAGGACATTTCTCCTAACCAGTGGGAGTATCCTCAGCTTTAGCGGGGTCATTATCTTCTATTTCAGGCATGCCTGCATCTCCTCCTGCTTTGATTTTCTCTGTAAGACAAGAACAGGATATTCTGCCTTATTAACCTTGAAGTTAGAACAGTGAATTTCCCCCTTGCTCTAAGAGCAGAGGAAAAGCCCTTCACCCACAGAACACGCCCCACACCGAGAACGCAGCGACACTCCTCGGGCTGCGCTGTCAGTCGCTGGCGAGCGCTCACCCCAAGACACAGCTCGGGGGGCAGAGACACTCCCAGTTCCCAACTGGCCACGCGAGGAAGGAGATGCCAAACGAACCAACGAGGTGAACGCAGAACTGTGCGAGAAACTACCTTCACGAAAGGACTCGCCGGTCTCTGGGCACCTAGAAACTCCAGCCTGGTACAACCACGTGCAGGCAGTCGAGTCATCAGAGCAACGCACGATTCTGTCCAACAGCAACGACACGACCGGCCCCGCGTCCATCAGAGATCACATAAACCAAGAGGAAGTACCTTTGCCATTTACCACGTGATCCGAAGGCTGCTCGATCTTTACTGTGTTTTTATCTTCTGCCTCTGGAACCGTCTTAGACACTGCCTGGTCATCATTACTGGGAATTACTTCTGTGTCTTTACTGGACTGGATCTTTTGTGTGGCCTGTCAGAACAAATTCATAAGGCATCAGTATTAAGCACGTCCCTGAAAATTACAAAACACCCCTCAAATTCAGGGTAACTCTGGGTCAGCACAATCGCGTTTATGAATCAGATGGTCACCAAGGCAAACAGCAGCACAAGCCCGCTGTGTACAAGCCTGAGCCCCGAGGGCAGGAGGCAAGTACGGACGCAGAACTGAACCGAACACGTGACACCCAGCGCAGCACTCGCAGCCACATACGCAGCTCTGCAATGTAACGCAAGCTGGTCAAGGCATCTCTGGCCTTATGCCTTGGTCAGAGACTTGGCAACAATTCTAGAGTTTCAGAAGAGATCTGACAAAACCAAGTCTGCCTCATGATGTGAAACGGTTGTGGACAGAGGTGGAGGAAGGGGAGTGTTAAGCAGAGCGGGTTATTTGACCTGCTTGGAGGAGACCCTGTTCCGCTGGCAGCCTGCACCATCTAATTACCCCCTTGACACCATCCAAATGCCAAACCATCCAATTTGCATCACATTAGCACCTCGAGGTCTCAGTAGGGATCAGGTTCCCCGTTGCAATAACCCATGTAAGGCTGTAAGAACAGAGATCCCACCCTGGAGGGCTAAAAGCCATATCCATTTTACAGAGAAGAAACCGAAACCCTCGGCAGTGATGTCCTGCAGGAAGGCTGGAGCAGAGCAGAGCGTTCAGCCTGATCCCCAGGGCTCAGCTCACCGAGCACAACAGGCAGATGTTCGTACCAGCATCCAGCCAGGGCTGCTCGGGCTGATACTTAACGAAAACTCAGGGGAGAAACGCCCAAGGCCTCCACGGGTCTGAAATGCTGAGTGGAGCCAACAGCAGACCCCAGGCCCCTCTAATGCAACCAGAAACCTGGCTGTGCTTTACCTTTTGTTCCTGCATTACTTGGTCCACTATTTTCTTTATGTTTTCTTCGTGCTGCAGTCTCATTTCCTTGATCTGTTGCCCACACTGCAGGCTGGATTAGAAACACGTTATCAGTTCTATGGAATTTATTTTAGCTGCTCACCCGAAAATAAAGTAGGGGGAAAAAATAGCGGCACAAAAAGCCAAACCTGAGGTATAACTAGAATAGTCTGTCCAAAAAGCCTTGTCCTGGAACGTGTATGGAGTGGAAAGGGACTGAATACAGAAAGAAAGCAGAACTGGAAAAACCAGGGACAGAGCAGAGAAACAGTAAAATAAACAGAATGGCCTTGAATGTATTTCCTGCAAAACCTGGAAAGCAACTGAGGATTCAGACTCAGCAGCTGACGTGTCACAGGCGCGTGTGAACCGCAGCAGGAGAACACGGCATCCCCACGGCGGGCACAGGAGATGCACAACCACTGCTCTTACTGCAGCCAAGGCAGCTGGGGAGATCGGGGTGACAGAGCCAAGTGTCCCAGCTCCTGACAGGTCGGAGATCAGCCCAAGCCAACAAAACCCGTCTGCCACAAACCTGCCAACGCACTGCACAGCGTGGGTTAAGGAGCATTTCTGGTGGGCGAGAGTGTTCACCTCCCCCACGCCTCAAGGCTGCAGGAGTTGTTCTCCGTGCTTCTCCATCACCAACTTAAAGGCTGAAGTCAAGTTCAGGTGACAGAAGGACACCGCGCTCTTCCAATGGCAGCACTGTGCAGCGCCGGTGGCTTACACCACTGCCCCGCTGAAACTCCTCTGTGCATCTCCAACCCAGATCTCTGCCTTGGCTTAGCCCTGTCCAGTGCTGACCAACTGCAGAAAGTCAGGCTTTTCTAGATCATCTCTCGCTTTGGGGAGAGGAGTAGAACACCACAAAAAATAGAACTTTGGAATCAAACAACTAGCCAAGTCGAAGTTATGTCGCAAGTCAGCACACCCAGGTCTGAGGATTAGCAGAAACGGGATTAATTCGCACTTTTTAATAAACATAGACTTGCGTCACACAAACTGACAGCGACCAGCGTTCTGGAGGACATACCTGTCATACTCCAACCTCCTGGTAAGGTAGGTGTTGTTCTTCTTGTACTCATGAAGCTGATCTTCCTGGCGAATGAACTCCTGCCGTAACTCTGCGAGTTGCTCTGCACCAAAAAGCAAAAACCCACGTGAATATGCAAATACAAGGAAGAGTGCTCCGTGGCAGATACGACATTCGGTATTGCTACACAAGCCACAAATCTGCTCAAGCTTTACGTTCTTCCTTCTAGGCGTGCTTTAAGGATTCCTGAACTAACTTGAGGAAGACACTGATTTACTCACGCATGCCAGGTGTCAGCATGAGTTACAGAACAACTCTCCTGGTACGACGCCAAACCCCTACGTAGTTACCTTTTGATTCGGAAGGCTTACACAATGCTACTTCACACCCGTCTGCTGGAAAACTTGATTTCCTGAAAGATTTTGTTATTCTGAGTAACACCAAAGCACTAGCAGGTACTTCAGGCACGATGGTCAAATGTGCTGCTGCTGCAGTAACGTACAAAGGGAAGTGCCTTCATGCTATCCATAAACCCGACACATTCCCTTCTTCACAAGAAACTGTTCCAGCAGTTCCCCTGCTCCTCAGGCTACAAATAATAGCTCAGCTTCCCCTATTTCAAGCTGCAGCTACATGGATACAGGCAGAAATGCCAAGTATGTTTTCTGCAGGCACATACAGATTTCGGCATAAGCTGTTCCAGGTCACTCGGAAGCCCACACAGTGAGATCATGGAATGGTTTGGGTTGAAGGGACCTTAAACCCCCCCCATCCCCACCCCCTGCCACGGGCAGGGACACCTTCCATAGCCCAGGGGGCTCCAAGCCTCATCCAGCCTGGCCTTGGACACTCCCAGGGATGGGGCATCCACAGCTCCTCTGGGTAACCTGTCCCAGTGCCTCCCCACCCTCTGCCGGAAGAATTCCTTCCTGATGTCCCATCTCAATCTCTCTCTTTCTGTTCAAACCCGTCACCCCTTGTCCTGTCACTCCCTGCCCTTGGGAAAAGATGACAGGCGTTGCAATCACATCTGTACACAACAGCCTTAAGAGATGTTCTGTGGACCTTTTGTAACCCAGCGTCAGGATCACAACTTTGCTGATCCAATATAAACTGTGCATTTGGTCACGAGAGCGTTTCTAACATCCTGGAAGCAAGCGGAGCAGGGTCTCCCTGCAGGCAGTCGAGCAAAGTCTGCGAGAGCCAACCCTGCCCTTACCCCTGGGTAACGCGCACAGGGACCTTTGACATTCCGCCACGTTCCAGCATCACTTCATCTTCCCTTAAAACGTGCCCTGAAGCACCTCGGCAGTCAGAAAACGCACAACCTGAATCCGACAAGCCATGCGTGGCCGTTAATTCCTTACCCTTTAAACGATGTATGTCTGCCATCTGATAGGATATGTTGTTCTGCAGCTTCACCTGCAAGACAAAACGGTCGGGTAAGTACAGGCACTCAGCAGGTTGGCGAGGGCTTAGCGTGCCCGGGCTGGGCACGTTCCATCCCAGCGTGAAGACAAAGCACGAACAGGATTGCCAGCAGGACACACGCGCAGTTCTCGTAAACGTAAGGAGCGCACATCCAGTTACCTACAAGTGACAGCACCAACCCAAACGCTGCCTTCAGCATCGCTAACAAGGACTTAAGTTTAAGTCCAGACCATATTTCTATCAAAAAAAGAGTAGAACGCGTCAGGAATCGGAAGTGAAACACGCTGTGCTGTGACACTGCAGGAGGAGACGGTGGATTTCCAGCGTGGAAGCTCAGCTGTGTGAAAATAAACACCCAGCATCATCAGTGAAAACAAACGTCACCTCATCGATACGGGAAGTAAATCTTTCACGTGCTGCCACACAGCATTCGCAACAGACCTTTGACTTTTAAGAGTCAGTCTCGACTTCCACAGCAGCTTCTACTTTGGTATTTTTAGGAAGGAGAAAACAAGTTACACTAAAGAAATGGATGGACACACGGTCGCCAAAGAGGCTTAGCCTGGGGCTTACCTGAAGACATACCTACAGACAAAAAGCTAGCAGAAAGGAGATGGACACGTAGAACATCACGAGAAGGGGTGAAAAAATCACCACTCGGCCAACACTGATGCCATCATTACTGTTCCTGTAGTTTCATGATCCTAATAAGCAGGAACTCCAGAAAAGGTGCTGGAGGAGGGTTCTCATTCTGGGGTTACGAGGTCAGAACTGCCTCCTGGAGCACCTACTCCGGCATGGGACACGCTCGGGCTATTTCCATGCCCCCACAGCTCCGCATCTGGGTCAGTCACCTACATTTCCCGTCAAAGCAAGCGGAGGAGACACATTCCCTTCCGCTAAGGCTTCCTCTGCCCACCTCCACCTTCCCCTGGGTCACATTATTCGTGTTCTTTAAAGACTCCTTCACGCAGCAGTTGTTCAGAAGAGGCACTCAAATGCCGCGCTGCCAGATGCCGTTTGTCCCATCCAGGCTGAGCCAGTCATTCCTGACGCTGGGAACTACGTCCAAAGAGCCGCTGCAAACGTGCGTTTCTGCAGAACGGAGCGTACCTGGAGGCAGCATCCAGCAGCTCTGGACTTCCTAGAGGCTTGTGCCAGGCGGCAGGAGGCGGCTCAGCCCTCGCAGCACGGACACGGGCAGCAAACCCGGCCCCACGCCACAGCCAAGGGGGTTCCCGAGCGCAGAGAGGCACCACCACAGACTCCGACCCACGGCCCAGCCGCTTCAGGAGGCTTTTCTCTCCCAAAATCAGGCAGACTGGCAGATGATGCAATCTTCTGGAAACCTGAGAAGCCTGGCCATGCCCTCAGAAACACGTACAAACCAAAACCGGCCAGCGGGACGCTTGGGGGCCGTCTGAGCAGACGCGGTCTCAGCAGACGCGGTCGCAGGCCTGCTCTGCCCACCCAGACCCTCGAGGCTCTTCAGTTACAGGGTGCGCAAAGACCAACACTCCAGGGAAAGGAAGCCCGTGCAGCCCTTCCCGGGATTGCCTTCAGAGGCTCGAGTAAAAAAAAGACTCCGCACAGAAGCGCAAGATGCGAGCAGCCACCAAGCCTCCCCGTTCCACTTGCTTCTGCTCCCCCCCCACCACTCGGCTGGTAGCGGGCTGGGGGAGGGCTGCCGGCCTGCTACCTGCAGTTCGAGGTGAAGACCCCACCAGTTCTACCACGCCGCCTGTCACTGACAATTCCTATCAAACCAGCCCAGCTGGCTGCAAACGTCCCTCAGCCGAAGGACAGAAAGGGAAGGAGCATTGTCATGATTCATGGGATCTGTTCCACCTACACTCGGAAAAACACACTCCAAACACCATGGCACCAGTCCAGTTCCTTCCGAGCTGCATCCTCCGTCAGTCCAGACCTGTTAGTACCGTCCGTACCTCAGGGGCTTCTCAGATCCTTTCCAAAGCTGTCAGGATGTACATTCTCTGTAGCCCACAGGCTACATCCTCCGCGCCCCTTCACAAGCCTGGGCATTCCCGGGAGGCGTGCTGGAGCAGCGCAGCAAAGCTGTTTGCACAGGGGGTTCTGCCACAACCCCACCACCTCTCTGCTACTGTCAACTGCCTTTTTCAGAGCAGAGTGCTGCAGCGGCGGCATCGCGATCATCAGGATGCAGTGAGACTGGAAGATGCGCTCAGCATCACCGCTGTAAAGCTACAGCTTTGCAAACTGAGGAGGAATCCAGGAGTTTTGACAATAAAGAACAGAACCAGCTGCTCCCCAGGATGTTTTCCTGAACAGCTGCATCCCATGAAGCACCATTTCCAGGTATCAGCTCAGGGGCAGGGCTGCATCACACCTACTCTGCCAGCAGTAGCACTGGAATGAGGAAGGCACGAGCGCTGCAACACCAACTGCGGAGCCCCAAGGTTGCCGTTTGGAAGCTCTCCACCACAAACTCCTGCCATTCAATCATTTTATCGAGCCTACTGCAAAGGGCAGCTATGGGAAAAAGCGTCCTCATGGTATGCTGCAAAAAAGCCCAAAATACTGGGGAACTAGTGCCACCCCTGCATGCCATTGCCTCCCCGAACACGGCACCACTGTCCCTGCCTGTCCCTAGGAGAGCTCTGCTTTGTTCCGAGGTCCAGCACCACCAGCTCATCAGGATGAGCACTGGCTGACAGGAGAAGAGAATTCCCAAGAACTCAGGCTTTTCCTTTTCTTTCCCAACACAAGGCACTGGGTCACGCTACCACGTTTGCTCACACGAGCAAACCACATCCTGGTGCAGTGTGTCGGCTTGTTACGCAGCCAGGGAGGGAGAGGCAGGGGTTGGGGCTCCGCTACGGATGTCACCGAGCCAGGAGGAAGCTGCCAGCAGAAATTCAAGTTGCCTCAGCGCTGGAAAACACACGCTTGATTTCCATGACCGCAAGGCAGAGAATCTCTTTGTCTGCCAAAGCAGACACAAAGCAGAACTGGCGCCCATAACCACGGCAGCAGCACCTTTCAAGGGAGTTCTCTCTGGAATAAGCCCGATCCATTGTGCTCTCTTCACACCCTGGGAATTACCAGTGCTGGTGTTTTGCTACAGCTCCTGCATTTCACAAATGGACTCAGATCATTGGTAAAAACCAGTTTGTGCAAACAAGATCCTTGCCAAGTTCCATTCTGAGAGGAAAAAAATCACCAGTTAAGCCTTTTTTGGTCAGACACTTCTTGCTGACTACTCACTATTTTTTTTGTAACAGATCTTATTGTCTAAACAGAGCTTTAATCTCTAAAGTACAGTCGCTTAACGGGTTTTTTTGAAAAAACCCTAGGATTGTTGGCACTGAGAACACGAGAGTAGCTCAGATGGGAGGAAGAGAGGGACAGCGCCTGGTTACTGATGACACACCGGCTGTTCCTGCCTACGAAGGCACACTGAACATCGAGCACAACAAGAGAGGATATTCAAAGCTGCTAGGCTCCTTTGACCTGAAATAGCAGCTTCTGGAACAAAGGAGGAAGACATGGGGCATATACTGCAGTACAATTAACAAGAACATTAATCTTTTACGAGTTTAAAGGTTTACAAATCATTTCTCTTGCCCCTCTCCTGCTCTGCCCTGTGAGATGCCAGCCTCCAGGAGCGTCCAAATGTATGGAGACACAGCAGCAGCCAGCAGCTCAACAGCACCCCAGTTTGTGTCACGGCATCAAAGCCGGCTCTGGCGTCCCATAACCCTTCTGGACCCCCTGACCTGCACTTGCATTCTCCCTCCTGGTGTCCTACAGTAAACCATCACAGATTTCCTGCATTAAAAGCAGGCCTTGCCACGTAGCCCAGGAACGGATCGCTTCCTGGAATACCACCCGTAGAGTTTCACGGCTGTCAGTCACTTCCAGTAACACGTCAAACAAGTTCACTGCGCTACGAACGCCGGCTCAGGAATGGGGACACTCAACTGCACTGACCCCAAGAGCAGCCGCACGACCACCGCACGACGACCACCAGCAGCGTTACTCTCCCTGAACATCCTCAGCCGCTCAACAGCCGCGGCTTGCAGGGCTTTCAGTGCATTCATCAGCCTCCAGCAGACTCCCTCCAGGCATTTCCCCTATCTGGCCCTAACTCGTGTTATTTCCATGTCCCTCGCAGCCCGAGGAAGGGAGTGCCCACCACCCGCGTTTCCAAGGCGCTGCCACCTTCGGACGCCCGCTTACGCCCGCTTTTATCACAGAGGGCAATGGACAACTAAGCCTATTTGCATGGACAAGGTCCATTCACAAACAAACAACAACAAAAGAACCCTCAACATTTTGGAAAAGTACTAGTTCTCTGCGTTTTCCAAGAGGAAGCATCTTTGTTAAAACTTAAGTGCATTGAGTTCAGCTTCTCTTACTCAGACTTTACTGTAGAACACCGATTCACAAGTTAACTGGATCTTACAGTATCACACTATTTTTAATCACACTGGTGTCAGCTGCATTTACTCCAAGGTATCCACCAGTATCCATTGTTACGTATCTAGTTTTTATTCCAACGTCCGGAAAAGTTAAAAAAATTAAAACCCACGTTTGCCAAACACACCAACAGCTTATTTTAATGGTTCAGTAGGAGAAACCCCGTAACTTTCACACACACACAACCTCTTGGAAGGAGTCCGTAATTGTGTGATGGGATGTGTATGTATTCCGAATTTCTGGGGGCAGTTTTTCTATACTACTCATCACACGTGTGATCTGCAAGGGCCAGGGAAACAAAGGCGGCCGGTAAGAAGCCCGAGAGCGAGCTATTTCCATAAATCCCACTGCGATAAGCAGCGCTGTTGGATGGGTTATGAACTGCTCCATCAGCCGTCACGACCTACCACACGCGACCGAGCCTGCCGCCCTCCCTGCGAGGGCTGAGGGGAGCCGGGGGAGCTGGTGCACTCCCTGCTCTTCCCTTGCACAACAAAGGAACCCCCAGGCCACCTCCGCACCGAAGGCCAAGCTGAACTTCGCTGCGCGCGCTGTCAGCAGCAAGAAGGGGCGTTTCTCACCTCCGTGCCGGCGGCGGGAGAGCCGGAGCCCCGTCTGCAAGGCGTTTGGAGGGGCGGTGGAAACACGCTCGGGGTGCTACACCGCAGCATTATCTTTATTTCGTTTCCCTCGAGGCCAAGCAAACTGCAGCTCTAGGCCTGCGCGCGGCGCTCTGCCTGCTCACAAAAGCTCAAAGCAGGAGGAAAGCCCAGAAAAAGAAAGTCAGCGCTGAAACCAGCCGTCTGGGAGAGGGCGAGCTCGGCGTCGCACTGCTAGCGCAGGCACGGCCTTGGCTGGACGCGCTCAGCAGGCCGAGCGGATTGCCGGCAGCTCCCGAAGCCAAGGCACGGCGCCCTCGGGGGCCCATTCCCCGTCCGGCTGCAGAGGCCGCCGGGACAGCGGCC
>NW_010235558.1:0-1696 GCF_000690775.1 Eurypyga helias
CTTTCCCAAGGCCTCTCTTCCCAGGTATCTGCTGGGGAGGAGAGGCGGATGACCCCGACGCAGGGCTGTGGGAGTGGGGGAGGCCTGGCCATCCAGACCCCCAGCCAGGGCGTACCCGGTTCTCTCCCTCCAGCTGAGCACCAGGATGCTTTCCCAAGGACAGAGGTGTCCCAAGCTCCCATCCTGCTTGCTGGATCCGTCCCCATCAGAGTAAATCCGAGCTCTGGGGAAGGCTGAGGAATCTGTAGCCCAACCACCCGGGACTCAGCCCCGTCCTGCTCCGGCAGCCCTCTGCTCCATCAGCGCCTGCCCGGTGTGCCCCGGTGCTGCCTCCGTCTCCTGGCTAATCCCGTTCTCCATAAATCGCCCTCCACTCCCCGCACTTCCCCACGGGGCTCGGGGCTGCCAGCACCCGGCAAGTGCCAACCTGGCTCCCCAGCACTGGTGTCTGGGGTGGGAGCGCTCGGCCCCCCAAGAAGGAGAGGGGCTTGGTGACGCAGCCACAGGAGCTGGGACGTCTCAGGCGCCCAAGGCGTCGCCTGGATGAGCCGTCCCCAGCCCTCCCGGCCATGTAGGCCACCGTGGGGAGGTGGCCAACCCCCCCCCACTCCAGTTTAAGCAGCCCTGCCCCATGCCTCCCACGCTGGCATCTCCCTGCTTCAGCCTGGAAAGTGTGAAATAGCTGCATGTCACCCACGGCGCCGTCACCTCCCCGCTCCTGTCACCTCCGTCCCACGCTCCCCGCTCCTGTCACCTCCGGCCCAGGGTGAGTGCCTTGACCCACAGCCGCCCTGGGGCCGCAGGGGGGTTTCTCCTGCTATTTGCCTCCTGCCTCCCAACAGGGTTTGACGCTGCAGTGGGTTCCCCTATCTCATCCCAGGGATGCTGCAGCATCCCAGGCCACCTCCCACCTTCCTCTCAGCCCTCTGGGATGCCCAAGGATCGACCTTCTCTGGGAATCCTGGCTCCTGCATCCCACAGCTGGGTCACCATCTCTACAGGCCGGTCCTTGCCCCTGTGCTGAGATCTCCTGCTGCAACGTTCCCATCCTGGGGGGCGGGAGAGCAATCGTAAGGCAATTCTGATGCCTGTTCCCTCCCTATAAACCTGGCAGAACTTAAAATTGCGACCCTGGGAGCTTGGAAACGTGTTTTTTTTCTGGGTTTGTGGCAGGTTTGTGGCTCAGGTGAAGGCTGCCTGCTCTGGGTGATTCATCCCAATTTAACTTCCCCGCTCACTTTGGCACCGCTCAGTGCCTCTCGGCCCCTGACAGTATCTCCCTAAGAAGACGAGCCCTCGGGTTGTTTTTCTCCTCCATCCGTTCCGCGGCGGAGCGGGATATTAGGTAAATCAGTAAATCACATCCTTCCTCTGCTGCGGCCGCCCACCTCCCTCCCACGCTCCAGCCTGGGGCTGCCTGCCTGTCCTCGGACGCTTTGATCCCTGCCCTGCGGGGTCATTCCCCTCCCCGGGGTGCCTGGACATCCCACCCCCCAGCTGCCGGGCATCCCTGGGCATCTCCGGATCCCACGGGAAAGAGCCAGGACAGACGGATCCGGATCCAGCCCCTGGATACGTGTCGTGTCCCGAGCGGTCGCTGCCTCCGGACCTCGCCGTCTGCCTTGGCATGGGGAGGGCAAAGCCCTGACCCCCGGCTGGAGTAAAGGGGGGGTCTCCTGGGGCGGGACTGCCCCCC
>NW_010235558.1:1820-2057 GCF_000690775.1 Eurypyga helias
TAAAAAAAAAAGGGGAAAAAAAAAAAAAAAAAAAAAAGAGAGAGAGAAGAGAAACAAAGAGGAAAAAGGCTCCTTTTTAAGTGGGGTTTTGAAAAAAATGGAAATTACCCTGCAGAGGAGGGGAGAAGGGCCAGGGGCTTTCAAAGCACCTTCCCCACCCTGGAGGGGACGCGGAGAAGATGCTCCAGGCCATGTGGCCTTTGGTGGCTTTGAAGTTGGGGCGGCAGCCGGGGGGGG
>NW_010235558.1:2171-3960 GCF_000690775.1 Eurypyga helias
CCCAGGGGTGATGGGGTTGTGGAGGGGCCTGGAAGTGGCCCAGGTTGGGGGGAGCGATGGGGTCGGATCCTGCATCCCTCCCCTGGTCTCGCCTGCCGGTTGCCACGGCGACCTGGGAGCAGGAGCCTGGTTTTGGCAGATTTTTGCTGGGAAGGGGAGAGGCAGGTTGTGCTTTTGGGAGAGGGGAGCGGGGATCTCAGGGGTCAGGAGGAGATCCCCCCAGTTTCCATGGAGAACCCTTCCACCGGTATTCCCACCCAGTCCTGGGCTCTGGATTCGTGCTGGGATGAATGTCCTTTCTCTGCCCTAGAGGGACGCTGGGGTGGCTGGGCCGTGCTGTGTCCAGGACCCTTCCCTCCTCCCCAGGATGAGGACAGCCATCCCTGGACGCATCTCGGCGAGGGATCCTGGAGCTGAGCGATCGCCGAGTCCCGCAGCCAAAAGTCCTCTCCCGTTTCCCGACGCTATTTTCTCCCTGCACACTGATCCAGCTCCCAGGCCAGCTTCTCTGCGAGGACCCACGTGCATGGAGGTGTCCCAGTTTCTTCCAGCCCTTGAACCAGCCTGGCTACCACCTCCCTGTCCTCTCCAGCTCCTCCGTGCCCACCAGTGCCCACGGCTGTACCACTGACCCACTTACGCGGCACGCCGGTGCGTCAGGGCCGTGCCGCAGAGCTGCTGGCTCCCACCCTCTGCCCAGGCTCCTGAAAGCTCCAGAAAATTGGGAGGTTAGCTTAAAACTGTTGAGTTACCCGATTCTTCCTCTCCTGCAGATGACACCGAGCTTCTCCCTGAATTCTGAGGGCTGGAAAAGGCTCGGGGCAGCTGCCAAGGGTAGGCCAGAGGCTCTGCAGCTCAATCTGCTGCCCTTACCCTGAAGATGATGTTTCTCCTGCCTTAGTCGCTTGGCTGCTGGTGCTGTGACCTGCCACGGTCCTCCTGCCACCTCCAGCGTGGCGAATGGGGCACTGCCGTGGGGCAGAGACCAGCCATGGAGCTGGCAGTCCCAGCTGTGTCCCCAGCTTTCCTCTGGAGCAGGGAAAGGATCTTGCATTGCTCCGAAATCACTGGTATTCCCAAATTTGGCATGCACTGGGACGTGTCAGCGGAGATGTGGCCAAGCCCCGTGGCACGACCGCACGCCGCGACGTGTCCCTGCCACCCTGTGCACGTCCCTGTGCCCCAGCATCACTTTTCACCAGCCCATCGGGCACAGGGAGCTGCACGGGGATGCCCAGAGCACCCTGTGGCAAAGCAGAGGCCTGGGACTTGCCTCACTGGGGGCTGAGACCATCATCCCAGGTTTGGTTTCCATTAGTGCAGCTCCTGCCCATGTCCATAGCGACGCATGGGGTGACACAGATACAGTCCGTGCCGCGGTCCCTGTGTGTGTGGGGAGTGGAGGGCACCGGGGATGCTCGGTCCCGCTCGGGCGCACCGGGATGCTTCTGCTGCTGCAGAGCCCGTGCTTGTGGGGCTCGTGGGGGGAACAGATGGATGAGACGGGGCTTCTCCCCATGCGAGGGTGGGTGATGGCTCCTTTCTCCGAACACGGAGAGCCGCAAGGGTGGATGACCTCAGCGCTGCCATCCGAACTGCAGCTGGAGGTGGACATCCTACGCCCGGCTTGGGACCGGCACGGGGGCAGAGAGGGATGGGTCCCCACGGCCGCACTTGGCGAGGGCAGCACCGGACATCCCCTGCCCACGGCCCTGGCCAGGGCTTGTGTGCCAGCGTCATCATCCCAAGCCTGCAGCTGGGGAGTGAAACCCCCCAGCCCCTGGGGCAG
>NW_010235558.1:4349-4620 GCF_000690775.1 Eurypyga helias
CGCCACCTGCCGCCGGGCCTTGCCACCCTCCTGCCTCAGTTTCCCCACAAGGAAAGGGTGACCCCGGGGCAGCACTGGCGCAGGGGTCGGGGGCAGCCCTGTGTGATGGCATCTCCGGGCGCAGGGCACATCGGGGAGGCCAAACCCACACCACCAGGAGACAGGAGGCTCGGCTCGGCCCCACATCGCCCTCACTGCGCCCACTGGGTCCCTCTGCTTGTCCCCTCGCCTCGCCGGGGCAGGGTATCGCTGCTGTTTGGGACAGACCCCC
>NW_010235559.1:0-14952 GCF_000690775.1 Eurypyga helias
CAGGTAGATGACATTGGTTGCCCGATGACATCTTTCAGTCTAATCTGTGAGAAAGGTGTGCATGTGGGTGCTGCTGAGTGTGGTAAATGTTAAAACTGGTCCCTAAGATTTATAAGGAAAGCAGCTTGTCCCTCGCCCAGAACTGCAGTCTCCAGTTCCAACCAGGTTGGATTTAGTCTGCTCTCTTAAAAGATATGAGGCATTGTTATATTTGTGTTTGGTTTATCAAATCAGATAACCTACACGAGGAGGTTACGTTCCAGTTTCCTGCAGAAGAGATCTTTGTGTCTCAGTCTCTGTTGTTTTCCTCATTATTTTCCTACATCTCACTGGTAATCCATTTAGTTGAGCTTTTTTTCTTTCTTTTTTTTTTTTTTTTCCTCCTGTGGTTGAGGTGATCCAGTTGTTGGAATTGCTCAGCAAAAGAGAGCTGGTCTGTGGACCATCCGAGTGTCCCTCTTGCTGTAGCCACTGGAGAATAGGAAAGGGCAGTTAAGACAGCAGATAGAGCAGAGCATTACAAGCAACTGCACTTCCCAGCTTTCTGAGGTGGCGCAGTGGTGATGTTTGCAGTGAATCGTGATGTTACAGCTGCTTGAAAATCCATGATAGGTCTTTGCAAGTGATAAATTGGTTGGTTTTTTAAAATCTAGATAACTAGCCCTCCAAGTGCTCTGTTGAAAGAAAAGCATCAAATTTGAAAAATCAGATTTTGCTTTAGGGAGTGTTATATCAACTTTGCTCTTTTCTGTGTGTGCATCAGGGTATTTTTGTCACAGTGCAGTGACAAAAAAAACCCCTCCTGTTCCGTCACACATGTTCTCATACCTTCTGTTCTCCTTTGTCCCCTCTAGAATAAAAACATGTGTGATACACTGCAGGGGCCACTACCATGCAACCTGTTACAAGTTCAGATTTAGATACAGAACAGCCTTGCACCTGGTTTCACGTCCAGTTCTGAGCACTGAGTATTAAAGTGCAAGTGCAGCTTGGAGCAGGCAGGTCCCACCCAGCTGGTAGCGGGATCCTGGGGCATTCTAGGTGGGATCTCCAGGGAATTTAGTTGCTAGGAAGCATCACCTCCTTAGTGAGCTCATTCAATGGATATTTTTTTTTTTCAGAGGTTAGTAATGTAGTCATGTTTGGGAGTTTTCTGCAGAGATCAAAATACAAAGATTTTGCCTTGACACTTCGCAAGTTTATGGTCCAAATCACAAAACCTCTCGAGTTCCAGGGGGGACTAGAAGCTTTGAATGTACACAAATCACTCCAGTTTCCCATGCCTTGTTTCAGAATTAGCTTGAAAAATTTTGGCTGAAGTCATGCCAAAAATTCAAAACAGCAACAAAGCAAGGGGAAGAAAAAAAAATCTCCCAGCAAACATCCAGCATGGAGAATATTGCCAAACTTGGGACTGTTTGTGCCAAGTTTGTAATCAAGCAGCAACAGGGTCTTAGTAGGTAATGCTCTCAACCCGTAGCTAATGAGCCTCACGGCGCAGGGAGCGGCAGGGCTCCTACCCCGCCTGGTTTGCACGATGCGCTGCGCGCAAGACATGGATCACCTCTGAGATTAAAAAGAACAGAGAGCATAATTTCTGGGTATTAGATAAGGCCACTTCTGTGGATGAGACTCTCACTAAGTGAGCACATGTTGCAGGGATAAATACATCCATACGTACAGCTGAAGGTGTGCGGACGGATGTAGATTTTCCCGACCCGTTCGTGCTGTATTTTGTAGTACAGACACGGCGCTGCTTTTCTTCTAGAGTTTCTTTTATGAAGTACAGGGGGAGGGAGGCGGTTAATGTAATTCTCTCGACATTAATTCGGCCTCATCAATACTTCATGGATTTAATAGATTTTAGAGCTACAGTCATTTGGGAGATTATTTTATCAGCCAAGCAGAGCGGATGTTGCTGAAACTAAATGGAGGGCGGAATGCATGTGTGTGATATAGGATGCTGTGTTATCAAGAAAATTTAATTATTATGGGATTTGTTTAGGAGATTTCTCTGTGCCTTTTGTGAAACTTCACGTTGGGCAATAAATATTTTGCACGCAGGCAAGTTATCTCTTCAGTAAGAGTTTGGTATGGATCTCTAGGCACAAGTGTCTGTTTCCACCTCATAGCATAAGCACACTGCTCTAGTTCTTCATCTCTCATTACATCTCCCTCTCGCTTAAATGCTCATCTGGCACAAACATAATGAAACTGCATATAAAGGAGCATGAAGAAGAGGAGAGATCTCATTGCAGATTACCAAAGCTGAATATTTTTGGCCATTGAGTTACTTACATTAATCAGTTTGCTAAGCTCAAAAATAAAAGGAATCCTGGGATGCAATCCAGAGAAAACAAGAAGAGAAAGTAGTGTGAAGATCATGCATTACTGCGTGTTTTGAGAATGCTTGCAGTGCTGTATCACAATACCCATTTCCAAACAAAACTGAGGATAGGCGGATCTCGAAGGCCAGTGCTCAGTGATGGGGGAGATTCCTGCTTGACGTGTCACACTCTCCATCAGCTTCAGTGGAAAGCTCTGTTCAGGGAGCGTTCTGCATTGTCTTGCAGCAGCCCTGCTAGCAATGGTGTGCAGCATCCATGAGCTCCAAGGAGTCCCCACAGCCTCCACTGGTCTGGGAGAGCCAGCTCTTCCCAAGACACATTACCAGGGTCATCACTGATGGCGATTTTTAGAAAATACCTGGTGAACTTAAATTCTTGAAGTCTGTGTTCATGATGAAGGTATCACCCTGAAAACCTCAGAGCTAACAGAGGTTTATACAGCCTTCTATTAAATAGTGTTTTGTCCTTGTGCCCTTTATACCTGTCCTCCACCCACGGATAGGAATATCTCTAATACAGGAAGTCATATTGCTCCTATTGTTTTTAGGGAAGAGAAAACAATAAAAGATTCAACTGTGTAAATGTCATTCCTGCCCGGCCCATTTAGTATTATGAGATGGGGAGAAGTCTGCTTTGAAATTTTCCCTCTGGCAAAAGCTTGAAAAGCCTTGAAGATCGTGTGCATCCTTGACCATGTCATGCAAAAGCAGTAGTGAGAAATATAAAATCTACCAGCTCAGTCTGCTAGTGTTTTGAATGCTGTGCTGAGAATTTCTTTCTAGTCTTACAGGGTGGTATCTAATCCTGTAACAACCTTTCAGGTTATATTAATTTACTGACGTGTGTTGCTTTTTTTTTTTAATCACACTGCATTTTTTACCTTGTACTTTATTTTGTGCAAAAATCATGATAACCGAAACAAGTGGCTTTACAGGCAGAAGGATAAAAACAGAAATAGAATGAGACTTTTTAGATTCTTTGTAAAATGATCGGTTAAAAATATGCATAGGTCTTAGGTGTGATCTGAAATGTTAACTACTTTGTTCCCTGGTTAATAAACCTTCCCATTCACACCGATAAGATGCTAGTTAGAAAGAGGACTGTGGAAAGGAACTCCAACTGCACACTTTGGAAACAGGATTTCAGGTCATTTCTTGTCCTCTTTTGCCGTGTGTCAGAAGTTAGAAGTTTGTCTCCTTTTTCAGTGGGAACTTACACCAAATTATAGTACAGGATCCTTAAAGATAGTGGTTGCATCCGGTGTACCAGCACCCATTGCTGTGGTGGGTGCTGAGACTGGTTAGCTGTAATTGGACTGAATCTTTAGTTTAGGAAAGTCCTCATTTTACTATGATATTTGTTAGTTGCTCATGACACTTAGGTTTTTGTCCATTTTTCCCATTCTGCTAAATCTGCAAAATTAGGTCATTCGTTTCTCTCTGTATGCTGTTTATTATCAAGCATAATCCCCTTTTCTTCCATTTCTTTCCATTTACATCCTTTGGTGAGAAATATTTAGGCCACTACATGTCTTTATTCTTGTAAGACAGGCTCGTGGAAGATGCATTACATAAAATTCTGCTTTATCTATAAAGCGGATATCGCCAAATAATCTGCAGACATAGAGAAAGCATAGAGACTGACAGCTGATAGATGCTGTAGACTTCTCCATGTTTCCTACCATGGAGATTATGCCAAATTTGTCAAAACACAGAAACAAATTTGTATATGAGTGAAGTTGCTTATTTTTTGGCTGGGAAGACTATGCAACGTCAAGAGTCTTATTTTTAAGATATCCTTTCTGACCATTTTGGTATCTTATAAATGCCTTTGCAGGAGCCCAAGATTGTTCCATTTGCATTTTTAAACATTTTGCTCTTGGATTTTGCCCTCTAACTGACTGTAATTACACAGGGAGGCTTAGATTGAGTCTAACCACCAGCTTTCCTGTATGTCATTAGATGTTGTTGGGGGATTAGCATGCACAGTTGTAAATGACAGTACATATCTTGGTTTTCTCATTTGGATTAAACTGCTTATAAGCCAAGTGTTTCAGATGAGAGAGAGCACAGTGTTCAAAGCTGACAAAGCAGAAGCAAAGCTTGTGTTGAATTAAGGGGCTGGTTCCAGCAGCCTTCTGCTCACGCCAAGGAAGTGAAAGCATGCCGAAAACACAGGCTGCACTGCTGGTGTAAAATGGAATTCTTGCATGTTGGTGCTAAAGTAGTCATCATTTTTGGTGCTAGTGCAGCATGTGCCTTCCACGTGTGCGTCACACTCTGCATGTGGTGAAGATGTTATCCAGAAACAGTTATATGCAGGAACTTGTCTGGTCATGCGTGTGGAATATGCCGTCGACTGTTATCAAGGACAGCGAATCTTGCACGGAATTGTGGCTCCTGTCGTGTTCTGAGCAGTTTCATGTGGCTTGTGCTCAGTGAAAGATGTAGCACCCTTCACCTGGCATCTCTTGCAGCAGGGTGCAAAAGAACCACGTGGTGCACAGGTCCGCAGAGAGCAGCTCACCTTGAAGACATGTCAGAAGGTGAAAGGGGGGCAGAGCTCTGAGAAAGGAGCTGTTTGCAGACAGAGCGAGCACAGCACGCGAGCTGCTTACTGTGCACAGCTGGGGAGGGTCTTTGGGAAGAGCTCAGATTCACATTGGTTTTGTTACTTTGCTTTTCTCATCTAGTTTAGGTCCCCAAACTTGCAACTGCATTTACTCATGATTTTATACATGTGTGATTTGGGTGAATGTCTGTGAGAACTGAGCTTTAAATTTTGTGGGAAACACAGACCTGTTGCTCTGGTGTTGCAAGACCCCTTTTACAGCACCTTTAACCAGAAATCAAAAGAAAATTACATTTTTTCTTTGCAACATATATTTGAGGTATCATTGAAAGTCACATGTATTGCAGAGGATTTTGTAGAATCACAGAATGGTTTGGGTTGGAAGGGACCTTAAAGACCATCTAGTTCCAACCCCCCTGCCCTGGGCAGGGACACCTTCCACTAGACCAGGTTGCTCAAAGCCTCATCCAGCCTGGCCTTGAACACTTCCAGGGATGGGGCATCCACAGCTTCTCTGGGCAAGCTGTTCCAGTGCTTTACCACCCTCTCTGGGAAGAACTTCTTCCTGATATCCAATCTAAACATCCCCACTTTCAGTTTAAACCTGTTACACCTTGTCCTGTCAAAGAATTTCTAATTGCTGTTTTAAATTTTTCTGTTGCTGAACATCAAAGTTTTCTATTATTGTATTAAATATCTCCCTAGTTGTACTTCTGATTAAAGAAATTAAAAAATCCTAAGCCATGACTTTTAACCACCTCTTCTTCTCTAAGAAAGTGCTTCCTCAATACTGTGGGAGACCAGTGCCATGCCAGGCCAACATCCTGCTTCAGCAGTAAGAGTGCTGCTGTGTAGAGAATTTTTGTGTCAAATTACCAATGCTGCTTTGCTTCCACTGTAACCAGCAATTCTCATGGTATTTTATTTTCCCCCAGAATATTTCTCCTCTGTTTGAAGCTACCCATGAATATAGTCAGTCTTGCTATTTTCTTTTTCTCTTGGATCTCTTATGTCTGGGATAAATGCCAGGAGTTTTAGGCTCCTCTGGGTTGGAGATGCTTCTACTTGTCACCCAGACAAGAAATTTCCTTATTGTTTAAAACAAGAAGAGAAAAAAAAAAATAAGCAGTAGTAAACCCTTTTCGGTTCCATGGTGGAAGAGGGAGAAACACTAGGCACAGCTGGCAATTAGTTGTATAGTTTCCTCAGGTTGATAACCAGCTCTGCTAGAAATCTGTTCTTTGATGGACAGTTCTCTGATGATATTGGGCAGGGAGACCAGCAAATTTAATCAGGGTTGGTTGAAGCACTGGAAAACTGTGAAAGTCGGAGAGAAATCCCCTTGGAGCTTGCTTTGTCTGCTTGCAACTTGCCCTTTCTTGCATTTAACAGTTTGAGTCCAGGTCATCTGCCCCGGGCTCACCTGTGTCAGTGGAGTGGGGGAGTGTAAAGGGAGCTTTTTCTTCTTTTTTTTTTTTTCCCCCCCATTCTTTTTTTTTTAACCTAGAACACATGAGCAAAATGGCAGGTGGTATGCAAGTTGAAATCACAGCGGTCCATTCAAAGTGTCAGAGTAGCTTTTGGTAATGGTGCTGGCAGAAATCTGTTCTTGGTCAGCTTGGCAAGGCATAAACTAACAAGGGAAGCAACCGATAGTATTTCTGTGGTTGTTTGGCAGGTAGTGACAAATTTACTGTGTTAACAAGCTTGACTGTGACTTAACATGCTCACCAACCTCCAATTAAACTTTCCGTAGTTTACAGAAGTAATTCTTTCTGATGTTGCATGCGGTTTTCCTGCAAGGGCCTGAAAACATCTAGGCCATCCCAATCTATTTGTTAAATTTTATAGATGTTGCTCCTTTTACGATTAAACAAACGCTTGAAAAATAGGATTCCCAGTTAAATCTTTTGGATAGGCTGTTAAAGTGTCAGATACAGCTTGCAAATAGCAGAGACTGACACTGCAGATTATTTAAATCTGTATGACATCATCAGTGGATAATTTACAAACTCCACTTATTATGTAAATGTATTCAGTAACCAGTAGAAGGCTTATGTATGTTAGAAATCGTACGTCTGTGCGCTGTAAGTTGTCTCACCTGTGGTATGTTTGTTCTGAGTGGAAAACAGTGTCTGTGACTGGGAGCCTCTCCAGGGAGCTCATCTTCAAACCACCGCCACTGTGATTTACAGGAACAGCCTCGTGAAGGTTCCTGAACCTTTTGGAGTTTCCAGCTTCTTTGTTGCTCTTTCTAGCTCTAACATAATTTTAGCTACTTCTTAGCAATTAGATTGTGTGAGCAGGTCCTTTGGTAAACTGTAATAACCTTGATGGGGCGGGGGCATTTGGCAGGATAATTGAACTGGACTTAAGTACCACAGATAGGTACACAGTTAAACGCCACAGATCTGCTCAGGTGGTTGGTTAAGTCTCTATATACATAGGTTCTGTCATGGCCATATGCGTCTTCTATTTATGGTTTCTGCTGCAATCTATGCATTGTTTGCTCTGGAAAATCATGTTTTGAGTGCATTGAATGATAAAGCACTTGGCACGTTTGTGGGATAAGAGATACATTAGGTGGATTCCCACTGATACGTGCCATGTCTTTCTTAGGTGTTTATTTTTAAACTATTCAGGGTTATTCCGTTTTAAAACTTTGAGGGGTTTTAAGATAGAGGAAAGAGAACAGATAAAGATTTTGTACAAATCAAGAATCACCTCTTTGAGGACCTTTTCAAATATGCCTGAGAACTGTACAAAACCAATGATTGCTTTTTCATGCAAGGTTCATATTGATTTTGTGCTGCACAACACATCCTGCTAGGTCTTTCTACAAAAGAAACCATTCTACCCTCCTGCCCCTTTCCCCTGACAATCTCATTGCTTCCCGGCTGCCTGCGTCTGGTGCCCCTGCAGCCACTCCCATAAACACAAATGCACCTTTCAACCTCATTTATCGAGCTTTTTCCTCTTCATTATGGAGAAAGCAGAGTGTCCCTGTCCATGGACAGACCATACCCTTACGTGTCCAACCAATAGTCTGATTGCTAAAAAATACCCATGGCAAGTTAGTACTGTGTATGTAGTTAATGGATTTAACGTTAAATGCCACTGGTGAAAGACTGTACTAGGTCTTGTTACAGCTTTGAAAAAACTCTGTTTTGGTGAAAGCTGTCTCTGAGAAAGGATGTTGGTTCTTTATGGGCTGCCTGTGACAAAAGAGAAGCCGAGGGTGCTGTTTTCACAAAGGGTGATGTAAATTTTATTATCGCGTTTTCACCTAGATCATGGGGTTGATTTTAAGAAAGCAGCCCTTCAGTGTAAGGAGCTGGGTGTTATCTTCTTATGCACAGTAAAAGGAGCTGGTGTGCCAGCGGTCTTGTGGGTGAGGTAGGAACCTCATCTCCGGTTCCCTAGTCCACCATCCTCCTCATTAGACGATTCTGCCTCCGAGGCAGACAGATTACTTCATATTTTCATTCATTAATGATTTATCAGACAGCTCCTCCCCTAAAGGCTCATCTCCTCTGTTATATTCCCAGCCCACACGCAACCAGCAACATGTAGCTGCCAGCTGGCACTCCAGCATGGAGAGTGCAAGCTGCTGGCCCTTTCCGCCTCTCCTGCTGCCCCCTCCTGCCCGCCTTCCCAGCTGCTCAGCTCACCGACCCCCTCCTCGATGTCTTAGATTGCACCAAAGCCATCCAATCTCCATGTGTCCTCTTCTCCTATCCCACCTCTCAATCTGACCACTTAATGTGCTTTTACTAACTGTATTAAAAAAAAAAATCCAAAAAGGAAAGAGAGACGAGGTGACCCCCCTTGTGATGGCGCAGCGCTTGTGTTTTTGTGACGGAAACAGTGGCCTCTCAAAGCACAGCGCATTTTGGTGCGAGGGTGCGCTCAGCAATGACTTACATTTTAGCCCCAGGTAGAATTAGTAGAGAAGAGGGAGTGCTGGGGAGAAACGGAGCGAGCTGTGTCTGTGAACAGGAAGGTGTGGGTTGGCTTCAATTTCAGGTTTTGCTATCAGGTGCTTGGCACAACAGCTCTTTTCAAATCCTTCTCCAGTTGTGTGTGTGAGAGTGATTTTTATCACATTGCTAAAGATGAGCTCTCTTCTTGTTCTGTGTTCCGCTCCCAGAAATCAGACGTGCTCTGAGGTCTGGGAAAGGGATTCCAAATGAATCTCATGATGAAAGGGGAGAAATCCAGAATTGTTTACCGCTCTCCAACTTGTACACTGCAGGCAGGTTGTGACCGAGAACAACAGGGGAACGAGGGCTGCAGGACAGGAGGAAAAAAGTATAAGCTAGGAGGAGAGGAATAAATGAAACTCCCTTGGGTCGTTTAGACATGAATGTGCAACTCCTGAGCGCTGCTTAATCTGCTCTTGGCAAGTGGTGACTGATAACTAATTTTCTCTCTTCCTTCTCCCACACCCTTCCAGCATCTTCAGAAAAGACATGTGACAGGAATAATAAATCTCACTCTTCTAAAAGGCTACAAAGGAAATTATGGATTAAAAGTGCTATGGATGCTTTAGTAGAGAGGAGCTGGCTGTTCCTAGGATGCCTAAAATATATTTTCACTCACTGTTTTTTGAAAACTTCCTGAAATATTTAATCCTCTCCACATACCCCATTGGCATAACACTTTTAAGTAAACCAGTGTTAAAGTATCAGGGTCCAATCAAGCAGCCTTCTTGCTCCTACTGCTTGAGGACAGCCAGAGCCTGATGCTAAGCGAGCTCAGGCTTTGGAGGAAGTCTGGATCTAATCTTTAAGTCTCTGAGTTGGAGCTTTACGCAACTGTTGTAAGGAGAGAGCTAGAAGAAGGGGGGGGGAGGTTCAGGCCTACACATATAATGGTGTCACCCTTCTGTTGTACGCCACAAGACTAATGCATTTGGATGCCTTTGGCTTTGGAGGGGAGAGAGGTGGGTGAGAAGTGTAGGCACTTGTGTCCTATGGGCAGCCAGGTGTCTGGAAAAGCAGTGTCAGCTCTGAGGGATTAGGGGCTCTTGCTGCCGCTCCAGGGCCTCCCCACTGCAGCCAGAGCAGACTTCAGGGCTTCCATGGGGGTGAGTGGGAGGCAGTGGTAGGGCTGTGCTCACGCAGGCTGAGAAAAGAGGTCATTGTGCAGTGAGTCAGGTCAGAGCAGGGGGAAAACCAAGAAAAAACAATAAGTAACTTACTCAGAGGGGTAGTTTGAGTGGAACAGGGATTTGGGACAGGGGTCTTGTAGGTCCCCAGACCAAGGACACAGTCCATCGGTTGCTGCAAGACTGGTGCATCCCAGAAGCATGGATGAGGACAGCAACCGAGCTGGATAAAGCACTTCCATGCGTTAGCATGTGTGTCAAAATTTCTTCCAAATCTCTCTCAAATTTCATAGCAGTTCCCTCTATATGGAGTGTTTTACCTCGTGTCTAGCGTGCAGGTAAGTGTACAAGAAGTTGCTGTACCATAAAGATCATGCACTGAATTTCTACCTAGTGTTAACTGCCTGTGGTAAACCACAGTTCACCAAACACTTGTTCAGTTTTTCTTGCGTCCCGTCTCTTAGCTTTACTGCTTGGATTAGAGCACAGGTTCTAAAAAAAAAGGAATTTGAACCACACTGTTTCCCTGCAAAATGTGTACCATGCTTTTGTTACATGACTGAATTGTTGCATTTGTCTCTAGTTTCTAGAAAGAGGAAGAGGAGGATTTTAGTAAGAGCAGCAGGTCTACATGTGCCCTGGCAGAATCACAAATCCCTGGGGTTAGAAAGGGCCTCTGGAGATCATCTAATCCAACCCTCTGCTCAAAGCAGTGTCAACTTAAAGTTGGTAGGTATCTCAGAGTCATATCAAGCTGGGGTTTGAGTGTCTCCAGCACTGGAGACCTCACAGTCTCTCTGGCAACCTGTGCCAGTGTTAAACACCTTCCTCGTCTTAAAAAAAAAAAAAAAAAAAAAGTTTTTTTTCTTATGTTTAAATGGAATTTCCTGTATTTTAATTTGTGACCATTGTCTGTCAGTGGGCACCACTGAGAGATCTTGGCTCATCTCCTTTGCTGCCTCCCATGAAGTATTTATACACATTATTAAGATCCTCCTGAGCCTTCTCTTCTCCAGGCTGAAGGGTCCCAGGTCTCTCAGCCTTTCCTCACAGGAGGCATGCTCCAACTCTTAACCATCTTTGTGGCCCATTGCTGGTTCTGCTTGAATAAATCCATGTCTAATCTGTACTGAGGGGCCCCAGATTTTCAGGGATCTCCAAACTGAATCCAGCACTCCAGATATGTCTTACTGGTGCTGAGTAAAGGAGAAGGCTCACCTTCCTCTACCTGCTGGAAGTGCTATTTCTAATGCAGGCCAGGATGCTGATGGCTGCCTTTGCCATAAGGGAGCATTGCTGGCTCATGTTCAACTTAGTGTGCACTGGAACACACAGATTTTCTCCTGCAGAGCTGCTTTCTAGCTGGTCGGCCCTCTGCATGTATGCCCAGCACAGGGTTATTCCTCCCAGGTGCAGGACTTGCATTTCCTTTTGGTGAACTTCATGAGGTTCCTGTTGGCTTATTTCTCCAGCCTGTCAAGCTACCTGTGAATGGCAGCACAACCATCTGGGATATCAACCACTCTTCCCAAGCTTTCTGAGGATGCACTCTCTGCCATCATGTAGATCATTAATGAAGAGGTTAAACAGTATTGGTCCCGGTATGAATTTCTGGGTATACCACTAATGCCCCATTCAGCAGCAGGCTCTTGTTGCTGCTGATATTATCTGTGGAAACCCTTCTTGTTGCTTTTAACAACCGTCACTGGATTCAAGTCCAGGTGGGCTTTGGCTTTCCTAACCCTATCTGACCCTGCTTCCATCACTTGTGCACTTCCATTGCATGTTTTGGTGTAGTCAGGGAGCTCCTTTTCTTCATCCATGTGGGACTCCGGCTGCCTGTGCTTGACTCCCTGCGTGCTGAGAGCTATTCTGGAGCTTGCAGGAGGTGATTCTTGAAAACCAACCAGCTTTCCTGGACCATTTGTTTCTCCAGGGCTATATCCCACGGGATTCTTCTAAGCAGATCCCTGAAAAGGCCAAAGTCTGCCCTTTGTGGGAATTGTGATCCAGCTTTTTGGAACAAAGACTGACCACCATCCCATGGTCAATGCAGCCCATGCTGCCCCAGACCTGCACAGCTCCTGATCCTTGTTTGTAAGTCTAAGACCCAGCACAGCGTTTCCCACTGTTGGCTCAGTCACCTGTGTTAGGAAGTTGCCATCAATGCATTTCAGTAATCTCCTGGATCGCTGGAGCCCTGCTGATTCAGGTTGGCATTTTCAGCCTTTACTCATGTTTAATGTATCCGTGGGTGCTCTTTCTTTGTGCAAACTATTCGGTCCCTTTACACGATTAAACTTTTGAACCTCATCCTGAAATCATGTCCTGTGGAAAGCAGTTCGCAAAAGAAGGCTCAGTGAGGCTTGTACCAAAGCGAAACATGTAACCCACCTAGAGCATTGGGTTTTATTTCCTCCCCTTTTCTCACGCTTAAATGTAAAATAAGCATTATACTGTAGGAACCAGGCAAAGGCTAATTTGCCTCATTTGAATGTGAAAAGGAGCCCACATCCTTCCTGTGCCCTGCAAAGAATGCAAAAAGACTTTACAGAGAAAACAGATGTACTAATATGTATCACTTGTTGGGGGCAGGGGCAATCCAGGGTGCTGCCATTAAAGCAGTGCTGAACTTGCAAGAAGACAAAAGCACCAGCATACAAAATACAGTGCTGGGAAGTTGGCAAAGTTGAGACTGTTTTCTTTTGCTTACATTTATGCTCCTGGCATATGAAAAAATGCTCTGAAAAAATACATAGAAAAGAAAACATGTAACCTCATTTTTCACGCTCAAGAAAATCTTCACTGAAGATGGTTAAGTGCCCAAATGCAAACAAAAAGCAGAAGCTCCAGCCCAGCCTTAGGGAAATCTTCTGCATTTCAGAGTCAATGTTGCCTTGCCAAAAGTGTACACTGCTGACATCATGAACAAAAATACCCATAACTTTTTGAAATATCCCTTGATTTTATTTAGATTTTGAACTCCCCTACCTCTCTAACCCATGAATATGAAAGAGTCAGTCCTGTCATCTCACTGAAAATGCAGGATATATTGAGGAAGGGTTTAATGGTTTTTAATGGTCCACTGTCTTCCAAACCCTGCACATTTCCATACTAGAACAGCATGGAAGATATGAACTCTGGATGTTATTTTTACAGCTATGAAATCCAGGTCAGAGTAGTGTCCTTTCATGGCCAGTCTGTTTATCCCTTCCCAAGAACTTCAGCAATGAGCAGTCTGTACTGACCAGCCAGCTTGCAAATCTTCGGGTGCTCAAAACTCCCCAAATTCAGCAACCTGCCTGATGCAGATTTAGCCCTGTAACAGTATAGAGTCTCTTGCCAGCTTTTAGTTTGCAGGCAGGAGGTAGTTGCATGTGGTCATTTACAATTTATTATATACATGTATTGTCAGTCATAGTAATAAATGGGATAAGTATAAGAGAATGCTTAAAAGTTTCCTCCTAAAAAGCTACCTCAGACTTCCTAAATTAAAAACTGGCTGTGCAAAAACAGAGAAGTGAAGCATAGCAGTCAGTCAGGTTTCCTTGTCCAGCAGTGGTAGCTGGGTAACATGGAATGTGCAGTGCTTCGTGGAGTTGGTGGGTGGGCTGTTGCCCTAAATGCAGCCCTATGGCCGTTTTCTGAAATGCTGAGGCTCAGGACCACAACAAAGACCCTTCAAAACTGATGCTTCTGTTTACATCTTCGGGAACCATTGTTAATTCACAAGAGTTTTAAAACTGTGGCATTGACACACCAATATCCAGCCATGGATAATACAGGCTCAATAACGTTGAAAAGAGACATTTTAAGCCCACTTACCTAAGTCGTTTATCTGAATGTGAATGCAGTACAACAGCTTGAGGCATTTGAATTTCAGTTTAGCTGTAGGCTTGTTTTGTAGGATCAG
This sequence comes from Eurypyga helias, assembly GCF_000690775.1. Taxonomy (NCBI): domain Eukaryota; kingdom Metazoa; phylum Chordata; class Aves; order Eurypygiformes; family Eurypygidae; genus Eurypyga; species Eurypyga helias. The sequence goes on from NW_010235559.1 coordinate 13,943, forward strand.
GGTAAATAAAAATCTTGGCCTTGAACTAATATCTATGTACTGGAACAAACATCTCAATGCCGCATGCTGCAGAAGGAAGGAAGCAGAATAGAAATTAGATCACTTTCCTGCATTATTTCTTGTAAGTGTAGTCTTCTTACGTATGGAATACACATTTCCTGTTGTAAAAATATTGTAACATCCTGCAGTAGCCAAACAACTGATAACCTACCATTGCTGAAAACTGGAGTCATATTAGACAAGCACGTTCAGAGAGAAGTGTTTGAAGCCTGAAGATGATCAGCTCTCATGCTCTGAAAAGCTAGTAAACGTGAATGTGCCGGGTTTAGTCAGGACAGAGTTAATTTTCTTCTTAATTGCTAGCTGAGGTTAAAGCACCACAGTGAACTACATAATAATTGCTGTGGTTGTCATAACAACTGTAACTTTGCAGTATGGAAGAAATAATAACCTTTGACTCTTCACACAAATGGCAGTGTAAAGATTATGGGTGCATTTGGCTCTTGCTTTTTGTGTTGTATCATCTATGCATTTAGACAAAATCATACGGGTAGCTTATCCTCTCTTTTTCATGTGCCCTAATCCTAGAGCACAGGTGCTTTATTTATGTCTGTCTACAGTAATGTGGGTTTGTAGCCCTATTCCACACGTTGTGTTACAGCACCATAAAGTCACAGCTGCGCTAACTGCACTGTCTCTGCACTGTGATAGCAGCCACAAAGGTGGGAATCCAATTTAATAACAGAATCATCAATCTTAGAATGGTTTGGGTTGGAAGGACCTTTAAAGATTGTCCAGTCCAACACTCCTGACGTAGGCAGGGACACCTTCCACCAGACCAGGTTACTCAAAGCCCCATCCAACCTGACATTAAACATTTCCAGCAATGGGACATCTGCAACTTCTCTGGGCAGCCTGTTCCAGTGCCTCACCACCCTCTCCATGAAGAATTTCTTCCTGATGTCCAATCTAACTCTACCCCCTTTCAATTTAGGCCCATTACCCCTTGT